>NW_027305618.1:0-159263 GCF_039555335.1 Amphiura filiformis
AAATGTTGCATGAGGAAGAGAAAACAAAATTAATACAAAAAGTCATTTTCCAACAAAGTTGGAGTTGAGGTTTTGACAGAAGCTATAAATAGATAGTATAGTTGCATTGATAAAGAAATGTACTTCCATATAATTGTATTAATTTCATGAAATCGTGATGCACACGTGGCTGTGCACATGGCACATGGTCAACATGTATGAAATGTGCAGTTTTAAACCTCGTTTGTAGGTTATAAAACACACGACGTTTTGTAGTAGTAGAACTTTCCTGCTTAATGATTGGCTTAAAAACAATAATACAACTTGCGTATTGACTGTAGCAACAAAATGAATACAAAAAGTCATAAAGATGAGTAACGAGGTTTTGACAGAACAGCGGCGATATATGGAGTGCATTATTCCCACTAAGGCGTGTGGGGTAGTCATGATCGTTCGACTCCAAAAAAGTCAATTTTCATTGTTTATATTAAAGGATTAATGAAAGCTTACACGTTGACGATTTGAATGTTTACATAATGCAAAACAAACCCTTTCTAAAATTGCTGTATTGTGGTTCTTGAGATATGTGTCCATTCATAAATATGTTTTTTACATCAATAACTCAAAAACGACACGACCTACAAAATTTTAATTATTGTGATATTTTAATTCCATACACAAGATACAACGATTCGACCAATTCACAACAACTAACTAGGCCGACACGCCTTAAGTAAAGCAGTGTAATGTACTCTTATTTATATGCAACTTTTATAACGATTGCATACTCAAGACGTTCTTGAAATGATGATGCAAAATATTTTCCAGAACGCAACCAAAACGGTGGAACATAAAATACCAGAAGTTGGGATACATTTGACAATAATAATTTGAATTCATATGCATGAATGCAATTAAACTTAACGATAAAATATTATTCTTTGACAAAAAAACAACATCATTTATATTTTTGTTTATTAACAGCATTTGTAACTTAATTTCTGCATAAAATATTTTACTAATTAAGGGACCGGGTAGCTACGTTTGCACAGTATTTTTTGTGGAACTTGAGAGCACATCAGACACATCAAGTTGCATTCTGAATACGGGTAACATCATTCTAATATCAAATAATTTTGATTTTTTTTTTTTTTCTTAAATCTATGATATAATACAATATGGCAAATTATTAAAAATTGGTAATGCGGAACTGTACCAACGGTTAACTTGATTTTTGTTTTAAAACAAGCCACCACTGTGAAGACAATTGCTGATTCAAAGCCAGGAGCAACGACTTAAATTAATTCACATCAGTTAATTCTCTTGAAGACAACGTTGAAACATTGTTTTTCTCCAGAGGACAAACCAAATCATGTTTGCCGACCTAGAGTATCAAGTAATTTCAAATCAATGTATTTCTTACTTTCAGCAACAACTACCATTATGAGTACTGTTGTTAGTAAACGTGCAACAACTGAGGAAGTTGTGGAAGCTACAACAGTTAGAAAGACTACCGCAGCTTCAACAACGGAAGAACAGACACAGACTACGATTAGGTCGACCAAAACTCCGACAAGTAAGTGGTCATCAAAATAACTTGCTCTGCGACAAAACTGCTTAGTTGCATGCTTAATTTCCCCCTATGTCGGTAAAACGTGAATAAAGTCTTCACACACCTACTTGTTAGTCAAAACGACACTCAAAAGCAATTTTATATTCTATTTTCAATCCAGACATAGCGATAACATACTTTCTCTGTCCGTTATTTCAGCAACAGAAATTTGTCCTGAAACCATGGAAGACATTCTGCCAAGTACTATGACGTCTGAAACGGGTGAATTGCCAAGCACTCCTACTGGAGAGAAGCAATGGTCTCCAAAGGACACAAACTCGGTCTTGACCATTACCCTTAAAAGCGCTACAAAACCAGACGCAATTGAAATAAAACCATCGGGTAATAAAACAAATGCCTTTGGCATTAGATTTATAGTCAAATTCCAGAAGACACCTGAATCACCGGAAGAAGATTTATTCTTGACGAAAGATGACCAACCAAAGGTGAGCTTCAATGCTTAAAAGCCTAAATAACTTAACTGTTATGGCAGAATGTTATAAAAATCTGCAAGATTAATACTTTTCCGCCTATTCTAAATGTAAGTGAACATGTATGTATCTATGTTAAGTTGAATAACTAAGGATAACAGATGTTAATCGTAAGTTCGGTCTACCTTCTTAAAGGAAATTACACCTGTTCTGAAGAAATTAGCGAAACCACCAACTTGGGCTATTCTTTTGGACTCACTGCTAACTGATGTTCAGGTCTTGAAGCTGTATACTACTCATATTCCAGCTGGTGCTGCGGAGGTTCCCACCCTTATCGTAGAAGTCAAAGAATGCGTGGAAGGTAAATTTTCACTTTAGCCCTGTATATGCTCAGTCACAACGCTAATATTAAATACCATTGTGTCAGATAGACCTTCTTACTTTCTTTATTTCAAATTAATAAGTTTGTATTGATTTCCAAAATAATGTTGTTCTAAAACAAGTCTAGAAACACTTCATTAAAGATATGGCTTTAAATTACTAATTCTTAGCATAATTCACTGGACCAGTTTAATTGACAATTTCAAAACTGGAATTTCAAGATATTATTATGAAATTGAGTAATAAAATTGGAATTTAAAATGTGTATGAGCTCTCGAAGATTGTTTTTACTTCAATTCAATTTTAACTTGATTTATGTTTTGAAAAGAAACCACCACTGCGCACACAACTGCTGTTACAACGCGTGGAGCAACGACTCAAGCTGTTCGAACCACAACTGTCACATCTACTACTCCAGAAACGACTACGGAGGAAAAGAAAACATCGACAGCCGTATCCACACCCCGGCAATCAGCTGGTAAGAGAGATTTATCAAGTTGTTATTAGGGGCAACTAAAAGGTGCAAATTTCACCTCATCCTATCAGGTATATGTCAAAGTTTTCTTTCTGCTGAACTTAATCAATGAGTCCAGAAGATGTATAATTTAAATGATTTAAAATCTTCCAAAATGTTGATAAAACACATTATTTATCTTTCTTTGCAAGATGTCTGCGTTGATGAAATGGAGGATTCTATTCCAATCGATGGTATTGTCTTTAGTCCGACGGGAGACCAACCTGAGAAACCTTTTGGTCAAACAGGAGTAATTCTACTCAATGGTTCATATCTTAAAGTTACACTTAAAAACCCTACGCAACTAGATGCTATAGTATTCACCACCACCAATGTACTCAAACCAGAAGATGTTTATAAAGTAACGGTTCAAGTCAGGAAATCACTTGATGAACCCGTACAAAACTACTTAAGTAACGCGGATGGTTCAGAACAGGTAGGTTCCAATATCATAATAGCACGAGCAGGGTAAACTTCTTAACGCTTCCCGCTTCCAATATTAATCAACTTCAACCAGCACTTTCAAACAATGGAATATTTCGCAATCTCTTGGAAAACAAAATGTTGTAACAAATCAGGCCCTTGTCATTTTCTAGACTGGCCGCTCATTTCATTTGCTACTAAAGAAGACTAATCCTTTCTAATCACTCTTGTTTCGATACAGCAAATACCACTTGTTAGAAGAGTCCCGTCTGGAGATAAGACGAACGCAATTACTGCTGAACTAATCGTTCCGTTGCTTCACCCTAAAGAGCCTATGCTACAATATATTGTGAAAATCAAGACGGTTCCATTGAACGAGACGCTGTCTGTTTTAACTGTCGAAGCAAAGGAATGTGTAGAAGGTAATACATTTTAATATCACTTGGTTTGGATGTCAAATATTTCTTTATCAGAACTATAATGCTAACAAGATTTTGGTTACGAGTTATTTAGTGTTAATTCTCCTGAAGACAGTGTTGAACAATGTTTTCTTGATCTGAAGATGACACTCGCTAGAGTTCCAAAAGCTCAGCCCTCTGAAAAGGACGTCTCTAGTGAAAGATCAAACCTTATGTTTTACGACCTAGTGTATCTAGTAATTTCAAATCATTGTTTTTCTTACTTTCAGCAACAACTACCATTATGAGCACTGTTGTTAGTAAACGTGCAACAACTGAGGAAGTTGTGGAAGCTACAACAGTTAGAAAGACTACCGCAGCTTCAACAACGGAAGAACAGACACAGACTACGATTAGGTCGACCAAAACTCCGACAAGTAAGTGGTCATCAAAATAACTTGCTCTGCGACAAAACTGCTTAGTTGCATGCTTAATTTCCCCCTATATCGGTAAAACGTGAATAAAGTCTTCACACACCTACTTGGTAGTCAAAACGACACTCAAAAGCAATTTTATATTCTATTTTCAATCCAGACATAGCGATAACATACTTTCTCTGTCCGTTATTTCAGCAACAGAAATTTGTCCTGAAACCATGGAAGACATTCTGCCAAGTACTATGACGTCTGAAACGGGTGAATTGCCAAGCACTCCTACTGGAGAGAAGCAATGGTCTCCAAAGGACACAAACTCGGTCTTGACCATTACCCTTAAAAGCGCTACAAAACCAGACGCAATTGAAATAAAACCATCGGGTAATAAAACAAATGCCTTTGGCATTAGATTTATAGTCAAATTCCAGAAGACACCTGAATCACCGGAAGAAGATTTATTCTTGACGAAAGATGACCAACCAAAGGTGAGCTTCAATGCTTAAAAGCCTAAATAACTTAACTGTTATGGCAGAATGTTATAAAAATCTGCAAGATTAATACTTTTCCGCCTATTCTAAATGTAAGTGAACATGTATGTATCTATGTTAAGTTGAATAACTAAGGATAACAGATGTTAATCGTAAGTTCGGTCTACCTTC
Organism: Amphiura filiformis; assembly: GCF_039555335.1. Lineage (NCBI taxonomy): Eukaryota > Metazoa > Echinodermata > Ophiuroidea > Amphilepidida > Amphiuridae > Amphiura > Amphiura filiformis. The sequence continues at coordinate 4,832 of NW_027305618.1, forward strand.
TTAAAGGAAATTACACCTGTTCTGAAGAAATTAGCGAAACCACCAACTTGGGCTATTCTTTTGGACTCACTGCTAACTGATGTTCAGGTCTTGAAGCTGTATACTACTCATATTCCAGCTGGTGCTGCGGAGGTTCCCACCCTTATCGTAGAAGTCAAAGAATGCGTGGAAGGTAAATTTTCACTTTAGCCCTGTATATGCTCAGGCACAACGCTAATATTAAATACCATTGTGTCAGATAGACCTTCTTACTTTCTTTATTTCAAATTAATAAGTTTGTATTGATTTCCAAAATAATGTTGTTCTAAACAAGTCTAGAAACACTTCATTAAAGATATGGCTTTAAATTACTAATTCTTAGCATAATTCACTGGACCAGTTTAATTGACAATTTCAAAACTGGAATTTCAAGATATTATTATGAAATTGAGTAATAAAATTGGAATTTAAAATGTGTATGAGCTCTCGAAGATTGTTTTACTTCAATTCAATTTTAACTTGATTTATGTTTTGAAAAGAAACCACCACTGCGCACACAACTGCTGTTACAACGCGTGGAGCAACGACTCAAGCTGTTCGAACCACAACTGTCACATCTACTACTCCAGAAACGACTACGGAGGAAAAGAAAACATCGACAGCCGTATCCACACCCCGGCAATCAGCTGGTAAGAGAGATTTATCAAGTTGTTATTAGGGGCAACTAAAAAGGTGCAAATTTCACCTCATCCTATCAGGTATATGTCAAAGTTTTCTTTCTGCTGAACTTAATCAATGAGTCCAGAAGATGTATAATTTAAATGATTTAAAATCTTCCAAAATGTTGATAAAACACATTATTTATCTTTCTTTGCAAGATGTCTGCGTTGATGAAATGGAGGATTCTATTCCAATCGATGGTATTGTCTTTAGTCCGACGGGAGACCAACCTGAGAAACCTTTTGGTCAAACAGGAGTAATTCTACTCAATGGTTTATATCTTAAAGTTACACTTAAAAACCCTACGCAACTAGATGCTATAGTATTCACCACCACCAATGTACTCAAACCAGAAGATGTTTATAAAGTAACGGTTCAAGTCAGGAAATCACTTGATGAACCCGTACAAAACTACTTAAGTAACGCGGATGGTTCAGAACAGGTAGGTTCCAATATCATAATAGCACGAGCAGGGTAAACTTCTTAACGCTTCCCGCTTCCAATATTAATCAACTTCAACCAGCACTTTCAAAGAATGGAATATTTCGCAATCTCTTGGAAAACAAAATGTTGTAACAAATCGGGCCCTTGTCATTTTCTAGACTGGCCGCTCATTTCATTTGCTGCTAAAGAAGACTAATCCTTTCTAATCACTCTTGTTTCGATACAGCAAATACCACTTGTTAGAAGAGTCCCGTCTGGAGATAAGACGAACGCAATTACTGCTGAACTAATCGTTCCGTTGCTTCACCCTAAAGAGCCTATGCTACAATATATTGTGAAAATCAAGACGGTTCCATTGACCGAGACGCTGTCTGTTTTAACTGTCGAAGCAAAGGAATGTGTAGAAGGTAATACATTTTAATATCACTTGGTTTGGATGTCAAATATTTCTTTATCAGAACTATAATGCTAACAAGATTTTGGTTACGAGTTATTTAGTGTTAATTCTCCTGAAGACAGTGTTGAACAATGTTTTCTTGATCTGAAAATGACACTCGCTAGAGTTCCAAAAGCTCAGCCCTCTGAAAAGGACGTCTCTAGTGAAAGATCAAACCTTATGTTTTACGACCTAGTGTATCTAGTAATTTCAAATCATTGTTTTTCTTACTTTCAGCAACAACTACCATTATGAGCACTGTTGTTAGTAAACGTGCAACAACTGAGGAAGTTGTGGAAGCTACAACAGTTAGAAAGACTACCGCAGCTTCAACAACGGAAGAACAGACACAGACTACGATTAGGTCGACCAAAACTCCGACAAGTAAGTGGTCATCAAAATAACTTGCTCTGCGACAAAACTGCTTAGTTGCATGCTTAATTTCCCCCTATATCGGTAAAACGTGAATAAAGTCTTCACACACCTACTTGGTAGTCAACACGACACTCAAAAGCAATTTTATATTCTATTTTCAATCCAGACATAGCGATAACATACTTTCTCTGTCCGTTATTTCAGCAACAGAAATTTGTCCTGAAACCATGGAAGACATTCTGCCAAGTACTATGACGTCTGAAACGGGTGAATTGCCAAGCACTCCTACTGGAGAGAAGCAATGGTCTCCAAAGGACACAAACTCGGTCTTGACCATTACCCTTAAAAGCGCTACAAAACCAGACGCAATTGAAATAAAACCATCGGGCAATAAAACAAATGCCTTTGGCATTAGATTTATAGTCAAATTCCAGAAGACACCTGAATCACCGGAAGAAGATTTATTCTTGACGAAAGATGACCAACCAAAGGTGAGCTTCAATGCTTAAAAGCCTAAATAACTTAACTGTTATGGCAGCATGTTATAAAAATCTGCAAGATTAATACTTTTCCGCCTATTCTAAATGTAAGTGAACATGTATGTATCTATGTTAAGTTGAATAACTAAGGATAACAGATGTTAATCGTAAGTTCGGTCTACCTTCTTAAAGGAAATTACACCTGTTCTGAAGAAATTAGCGAAACCACCAACTTGGGCTATTCTTTTGGACTCACTGCTAACTGATGTTCAGGTCTTGAAGCTGTATACTACTCATATTCCAGCTGGTGCTGCGGAGGTTCCCACCCTTATCGTAGAAGTCAAAGAATGCGTGGAAGGTAAATTTTCACTTTAGCTCTGTATATGCTCAGTCACAACGCTAATATTAAATACCATTGTGTCAGATAGACCTTCTTACTTTCTTTATTTCAAATTAATAAGTTTGTATTGATTTCCAAAATAATGTTGTTCTAAAACAAGTCTAGAAACACTTCATTAAAGAGATGGCTTTAAATTACTAATTCTTAGCATAATTCACTGGACCAGTTTAATTGACAATTTCAAAACTGGAATTTCAAGATATTATTATGAAATTGAGTAATAAAATTGGAATTTAAAATGTATGAGCTCTCGAAGATTGTTTTTACTTCAATTCAATTTTAACTTGATTTATGTTTTGAAAGAAACCACCACTGCGCACACAACTGCTGTTACAACGCGTGGAGCAACGACTCAAGCTGTTCGAACCACAACTGTCACATCTACTACTCCAGAAACGACTACGGAGGAAAAGAAAACATCGACAGCCGTATCCACACCCCGGCAATCAGCTGGTAAGAGAGATTTATCAAGTTGTTATTAGGGGCAACTAAAAGGTGCAAATTTCACCTCATCCTATCAGGTATATGTCAAAGTTTTCTTTCTGCTGAACTTATCAATGAGTCCAGAAGATGTATAATTTAAATGATTTAAAATCTTCCAAAATGTTGATAAAACACATTATTTATCTTTCTTTGCAAGATGTCTGCGTTGATGAAATGGAGGATTCTATTCCAATCGATGGTATTGTCTTTAGTCCGACGGGAGACCAACCTGAGAAACCTTTTGGTCAAACAGGAGTAATTCTACTCAATGGTTCATATCTTAAAGTTACACTTAAAAACCCTACGCAACTAGATGCTATAGTATTCACCACCACCAATGTACTCAAACCAGAAGATGTTTATAAAGTAACGGTTCAAGTCAGGAAATCACTTGATGAACCCGTACAAAACTACTTAAGTAACGCGGATGGTTCAGAACAGGTAGGTTCCAATATCATAATAGCACGAGCAGGGTAAACTTCTTAACGCTTCCCGCTTCCAATATTAATCAACTTCAAAAAGCACTTTCAAACAATGGAATATTTCGCAATCTCTTGGAAAACAAAATGTAACAAATCGGGCCCTTGTCATTTTCTAGACTGGCCGCTCATTTCATTTGCTTCTAAAGAAGACTAATCCTTTCTAATCACTCTTGTTTCGATACAGCAAATACCACTTGTTAGAAGAGTCCCGTCTGGAGATAAGACGAACGCAATTACTGCTGAACTAATCGTTCCGTTGCTTCACCCTAAAGAGCCTATGCTACAATATATTGTGAAAATCAAGACGGTTCCATTGAACGAGACGCTGTCTGTTTTAACTGTCGAAGCAAAGGAATGTGTAGAAGGTAATACATTTTAATATCACTTGGTTTGGATGTCAAATATTTCTTTATCAGAACTATAATGCTAACAAGATTTTGGTTACGAGTTATTTAGTGTTAATTCTCCTGAAGACAGTGTTGAACTAAGTTTTCTTGATCTGAAGATGACACTCGCTAGAGTTCCAAAAGCTCAGCCCTCTGAAAAGGACGTCTCTAGTGAAAGATCAAACCTTATGTTTTACGACCTAGTGTATCTAGTAATTTCAAATCATTGTTTTTCTTACTTTCAGCAACAACTACCATTATGAGCACTGTTGTTAGTAAACGTGCAACAACTGAGGAAGTTGTGGAAGCTACAACAGTTAGAAAGACTACCGCAGCTTCAACAACGGAAGAACAGACACAGACTACGATTAGGTCGACCAAAACTCCGACAAGTAAGTGGTCATCAAAATAACTTGCTCTGCGACAAAACTGCTTAGTTGCATGCTTAATTTCCCCCTATATCGGTAAAACGTGAATAAAGTCTTCACACACATACTTGGTAGTCAAAACGACACTCAAAAGCAATTTTATATTCTATTTTCAATCCAGACATAGCGATAACATACTTTCTCTGTCCGTTATTTCAGCAACAGAAATTTGTCCTGAAACCATGGAAGACATTCTGCCAAGTACTATGACGTCTGAAACGGGTGAATTGCCAAGCACTCCTACTGGAGAGAAGCAATGGTCTCCAAAGGACACAAACTCGGTCTTGACCATTACCCTTAAAAGCGCTACAAAACCAGACGCAATTGAAATAAAACCATCGGGTAATAAAACAAATGCCTTTGGCATTAGATTTATAGTCAAATTCCAGAAGACACCTGAATCACCGGAAGAAGATTTATTCTTGACGAAAGATGACCAACCAAAGGTGAGCTTCAATGCTTAAAAGCCTAAATAACTTAACTGTTATGGCAGAATGTTATAAAAATCTGCAAGATTAATACTTTTCCGCCTATTCTAAATGTAAGTGAACATGTATGTATCTATGTTAAGTTGAATAACTAAGGATAACAGATGTTAATCGTAAGTTCGGTCTACCTTCTTAAAGGAAATTACACCTGTTCTGAAGAAATTAGCGAAACCACCAACTTGGGCTATTCTTTTGGACTCACTGCTAACTGATGTTCAGGTCTTGAAGCTGTATACTACTCATATTCCAGCTGGTGCTGCGGAGGTTCCCACCCTTATCGTAGAAGTCAAAGAATGCGTGGAAGGTAAATTTTCACTTTAGCCCTGTATATGCTCAGGCACAACGCTAATATTAAATACCATTGTGTCAGATAGACCTTCTTACTTTCTTTATTTCAAATTAATAAGTTTGTATTGATTTCCAAAATAATGTTGTTCTAAAACAAGTCTAGAAACACTTCATTAAAGATATGGCTTTAAATTACTAATTCTTAGCATAATTCACTGGACCAGTTTAATTGACAATTTCAAAACTGGAATTTCAAGATATTATTATGAAATTGAGTAATAAAATTGGAATTTAAAATGTGTATGAGCTCTCGAAGATTGTTTTACTTCAATTCAATTTTAACTTGATTTATGTTTTGAAAAGAAACCACCACTGCGCACACAACTGCTGTTACAACGCGTGGAGCAACGACTCAAGCTGTTCGAACCACAACTGTCACATCTACTACTCCAGAAACGACTACGGAGGAAAAGAAAACATCGACAGCCGTATCCACACCCCGGCAATCAGCTGGTAAGAGAGATTTATCAAGTTGTTATTAGGGGCAACTAAAAGGTGCAAATTTCACCTCATCCTATCAGGTATATGTCAAAGTTTTCTTTCTGCTGAACTTAATCAATGAGTCCAGAAGATGTATAATTTAAATGATTTAAAATCTTCCAAAATGTTGATAAAACACATTATTTATCTTTCTTTGCAAGATGTCTGCGTTGATGAAATGGAGGATTCTATTCCAATCGATGGTATTGTCTTTAGTCCGACGGGAGACCAACCTGAGAAACCTTTTGTTCAAACAGGAGTAATTCTACTCAATGGTTCATATCTTAAAGTTACACTTAAAAACCCTACGCAACTAGATGCTATAGTATTCACCACCACCAATGTACTCAAACCAGAAGATGTTTATAAAGTAACGGTTCAAGTCAGGAAATCACTTGATGAACCCGTACAAAACTACTTAAGTAACGCGGATGGTTCAGAACAGGTAGGTTCCAATATCATAATAGCACGAGCAGGGTAAACTTCTTAACGCTTCCCGCTTCCAATATTAATCAACTTCAAAAAGCACTTTCAAACAATGGAATATTTCGCAATCTCTTGGAAAACAAAATGTAACAAATCGGGCCCTTGTCATTTTCTAGACTGGCCGCTCATTTCATTTGCTGCTAAAGAAGACTAATCCTTTCTAATCACTCTTGTTTCGATACAGCAAATACCACTTGTTAGAAGAGTCCCGTCTGGAGATAAGACGAACGCAATTACTGCTGAACTAATCGTTCCGTTGCTTCACCCTAAAGAGCCTATGCTACAATATATTGTGAAAATCAAGACGGTTCCATTGAACGAGACGCTGTCTGTTTTAACTGTCGAAGCAAAGGAATGTGTAGAAGGTAATACATTTTAATATCACTTGGTTTGGATGTCAAATATTTCTTTATCAGAACTATAATGCTAACAAGATTTTGGTTACGAGTTATTTAGTGTTAATTCTCCTGAAGACAGTGTTGAACAATGTTTTCTTGATCTGAAGATGACACTCGCTAGAGTTCCAAAAGCTCAGCCCTCTGAAAAGGACGTCTCTAGTGAAAGATCAAACCTTATGTTTTACGACCTAGTGTATCTAGTAATTTCAAATCATTGTTTTTCTTACTTTCAGCAACAACTACCATTATGAGCACTGTTGTTAGTAAACGTGCAACAACTGAGGAAGTTGTGGAAGCTACAACAGTTAGAAAGACTACCGCAGCTTCAACAACGGAAGAACAGACACAGACTACGATTAGGTCGACCAAAACTCCGACAAGTAAGTGGTCATCAAAATAACTTGCTCTGCGACAAAACTGCTTAGTTGCATGCTTAATTTCCCCCTATATCGGTAAAACGTGAATAAAGTCTTCACACACCTACTTGGTAGTCAACACGACACTCAAAAGCAATTTTATATTCTATTTTCAATCCAGACATAGCGATAACATACTTTCTCTGTCCGTTATTTCAGCAACAGAAATTTGTCCTGAAACCATGGAAGACATTCTGCCAAGTACTATGACGTCTGAAACGGGTGAATTGCCAAGCACTCCTACTGGAGAGAAGCAATGGTCTCCAAAGGACACAAACTCGGTCTTGACCATTACCCTTAAAAGCGCTACAAAACCAGACGCAATTGAAATAAAACCATCGGGCAATAAAACAAATGCCTTTGGCATTAGATTTATAGTCAAATTCCAGAAGACACCTGAATCACCGGAAGAAGATTTATTCTTGACGAAAGATGACCAACCAAAGGTGAGCTTCAATGCTTAAAAGCCTAAATAACTTAACTGTTATGGCAGAATGTTATAAAAATCTGCAAGATTAATACTTTTCCGCCTATTCTAAATGTAAGTGAACATGTATGTATCTATGTTAAGTTGAATAACTAAGGATAACAGATGTTAATCGTAAGTTCGGTCTACCTTCTTAAAGGAAATTACACCTGTTCTGAAGAAATTAGCGAAACCACCAACTTGGGCTATTCTTTTGGACTCACTGCTAACTGATGTTCAGGTCTTGAAGCTGTATACTACTCATATTCCAGCTGGTGCTGCGGAGGTTCCCACCCTTATCGTAGAAGTCAAAGAATGCGTGGAAGGTAAATTTTCACTTTAGCTCTGTATATGCTCAGTCACAACGCTAATATTAAATACCATTGTGTCAGATAGACCTTCTTACTTTCTTTATTTCAAATTAATAAGTTTGTATTGATTTCCAAAATAATGTTGTTCTAAAACAAGTCTAGAAACACTTCATTAAAGAGATGGCTTTAAATTACTAATTCTTAGCATAATTCACTGGACCAGTTTAATTGACAATTTCAAAACTGGAATTTCAAGATATTATTATGAAATTGAGTAATAAAATTGGAATTTAAAATGTGTATGAGCTCTCGAAGATTGTTTTTACTTCAATTCAATTTTAACTTGATTTATGTTTTGGAAAGAAACCACCACTGCGCACACAACTGCTGTTACAACGCGTGGAGCAACGACTCAAGCTGTTCGAACCACAACTGTCACATCTACTACTCCAGAAACGACTACGGAGGAAAAGAAAACATCGACAGCCGTATCCACACCCCGGCAATCAGCTGGTAAGAGAGATTTATCAAGTTGTTATTAGGGGCAACTAAAAGGTGCAAATTTCACCTCATCCTATCAGGTATATGTCAAAGTTTTCTTTCTGCTGAACTTAATCAATGAGTCCAGAAGATGTATAATTTAAATGATTTAAAATCTTCCAAAATGTTGATAAAACACATTATTTATCTTTCTTTGCAAGATGTCTGCGTTGATGAAATGGAGGATTCTATTCCAATCGATGGTATTGTCTTTAGTCCGACGGGAGACCAACCTGAGAAACCTTTTGGTCAAACAGGAGTAATTCTACTCAATGGTTCATATCTTAAAGTTACACTTAAAAACCCTACGCAACTAGATGCTATAGTATTCACCACCACCAATGTACTCAAACCAGAAGATGTTTATAAAGTAACGGTTCAAGTCAGGAAATCACTTGATGAACCCGTACAAAACTACTTAAGTAACGCGGATGGTTCAGAACAGGTAGGTTCCAATATCATAATAGCACGAGCAGGGTAAACTTCTTAACGCTTCCCGCTTCCAATATTAATCAACTTCAAAAGCACTTTCAAACAATGGAATATTTCGCAATCTCTTGGAAAACAAAATGTAACAAATCGGGCCCTTGTCATTTTCTAGACTGGCCGCTCATTTCATTTGCTGCTAAAGAAGACTAATCCTTTCTAATCACTCTTGTTTCGATACAGCAAATACCACTTGTTAGAAGAGTCCCGTCTGGAGATAAGACGAACGCAATTACTGCTGAACTAATCGTTCCGTTGCTTCACCCTAAAGAGCCTATGCTACAATATATTGTGAAAATCAAGACGGTTCCATTGAACGAGACGCTGTCTGTTTTAACTGTCGAAGCAAAGGAATGTGTAGAAGGTAATACATTTTAATATCACTTGGTTTGGATGTCAAATATTTCTTTATCAGAACTATAATGCTAACAAGATTTTGGTTACGAGTTATTTAGTGTTAATTCTCCTGAAGACAGTGTTGAACAATGTTTTCTTGATCTGAAGATGACACTCGCTAGAGTTCCAAAAGCTCAGCCCTCTGAAAAGGACGTCTCTAGTGAAAGATCAAACCTTATGTTTTACGACCTAGTGTATCTAGTAATTTCAAATCATTGTTTTTCTTACTTTCAGCAACAACTACCATTATGAGCACTGTTGTTAGTAAACGTGCAACAACTGAGGAAGTTGTGGAAGCTACAACAGTTAGAAAGACTACCGCAGCTTCAACAACGGAAGAACAGACACAGACTACGATTAGGTCGACCAAAACTCCGACAAGTAAGTGGTCATCAAAATAACTTGCTCTGCGACAAAACTGCTTAGTTGCATGCTTAATTTCCCCCTATATCGGTAAAACGTGAATAAAGTCTTCACACACCTACTTGGTAGTCAAAACGACACTCAAAAGCAATTTTATATTCTATTTTCAATCCAGACATAGCGATAACATACTTTCTCTGTCCGTTATTTCAGCAACAGAAATTTGTCCTGAAACCATGGAAGACATTCTGCCAAGTACTATGACGTCTGAAACGGGTGAATTGCCAAGCACTCCTACTGGAGAGAAGCAATGGTCTCCAAAGGACACAAACTCGGTCTTGACCATTACCCTTAAAAGCGCTACAAAACCAGACGCAATTGAAATAAAACCATCGGGTAATAAAACAAATGCCTTTGGCATTAGATTTATAGTCAAATTCCAGAAGACACCTGAATCACCGGAAGAAGATTTATTCTTGACGAAAGATGACCAACCAAAGGTGAGCTTCAATGCTTAAAAAAAGCCTAAATAACTTAACTGTTATGGCAGAATGTTATAAAAATCTGCAAGATTAATACTTTTCCGCCTATTCTAAATGTAAGTGAACATGTATGTATCTATGTTAAGTTGAATAACTAAGGATAACAGATGTTAATCGTAAGTTCGGTCTACCTTCTTAAAGGAAATTACACCTGTTCTGAAGAAATTAGCGAAACCACCAACTTGGGCTATTCTTTTGGACTCACTGCTAACTGATGTTCAGGTCTTGAAGCTGTATACTACTCATATTCCAGCTGGTGCTGCGGAGGTTCCCACCCTTATCGTAGAAGTCAAAGAATGCGTGGAAGGTAAATTTTCACTTTAGCCCTGTATATGCTCAGGCACAACGCTAATATTAAATACCATTGTGTCAGATAGACCTTCTTACTTTCTTTATTTCAAATTAATAAGTTTGTATTGATTTCCAAAATAATGTTGTTCTAAAACAAGTCTAGAAACACTTCATTAAAGATATGGCTTTAAATTACTAATTCTTAGCATAATTCACTGGACCAGTTTAATTGACAATTTCAAAACTGGAATTTCAAGATATTATTATGAAATTGAGTAATAAAATTGGAATTTAAAATGTGTATGAGCTCTCGAAGATTGTTTTTACTTCAATTCAATTTTAACTTGATTTATGTTTTGAAAAGAAACCACCACTGCGCACACAACTGCTGTTACAACGCGTGGAGCAACGACTCAAGCTGTTCGAACCACAACTGTCACATCTACTACTCCAGAAACGACTACGGAGGAAAAGAAAACATCGACAGCCGTATCCACACCCCGGCAATCAGCTGGTAAGAGAGATTTATCAAGTTGTTATTAGGGGCAACTAAAAAGGTGCAAATTTCACCTCATCCTATCAGGTATATGTCAAAGTTTTCTTTCTGCTGAACTTAATCAATGAGTCCAGAAGATGTATAATTTAAATGATTTAAAATCTTCCAAAATGTTGATAAAACACATTATTTATCTTTCTTTGCAAGATGTCTGCGTTGATGAAATGGAGGATTCTATTCCAATCGATGGTATTGTCTTTAGTCCGACGGGAGACCAACCTGAGAAACCTTTTGGTCAAACAGGAGTAATTCTACTCAATGGTTCATATCTTAAAGTTACACTTAAAAACCCTACGCAACTAGATGCTATAGTATTCACCACCACCAATGTACTCAAACCAGAAGATGTTTATAAAGTAACGGTTCAAGTCAGGAAATCACTTGATGAACCCGTACAAAACTACTTAAGTAACGCGGATGGTTCAGAACAGGTAGGTTCCAATATCATAATAGCACGAGCAGGGTAAACTTCTTAACGCTTCCCGCTTCCAATATTAATCAACTTCAACCAGCACTTTCAAACAATGGAATATTTCGCAATCTCTTGGAAAACAAAATGTTGTAACAAATCGGGCCCTTGTCATTTTCTAGACTGGCCGCTCATTTCATTTGCTGCTAAAGAAGACTAATCCTTTCTAATCACTCTTGTTTCGATACAGCAAATACCACTTGTTAGAAGAGTCCCGTCTGGAGATAAGACGAACGCAATTACTGCTGAACTAATCGTTCCGTTGCTTCACCCTAAAGAGCCTATGCTACAATATATTGTGAAAATCAAGACGGTTCCATTGACCGAGACGCTGTCTGTTTTAACTGTCGAAGCAAAGGAATGTGTAGAAGGTAATACATTTTAATATCACTTGGTTTGGATGTCAAATATTTCTTTATCAGAACTATAATGCTAACAAGATTTTGGTTACGAGTTATTTAGTGTTAATTCTCCTGAAGACAGTGTTGAACAATGTTTTCTTGATCTGAAAATGACACTCGCTAGAGTTCCAAAAGCTCAGCCCTCTGAAAAGGACGTCTCTAGTGAAAGATCAAACCTTATGTTTTACGACCTAGTGTATCTAGTAATTTCAAATCATTGTTTTTCTTACTTTCAGCAACAACTACCATTATGAGCACTGTTGTTAGTAAACGTGCAACAACTGAGGAAGTTGTGGAAGCTACAACAGTTAGAAAGACTACCGCAGCTTCAACAACGGAAGAACAGACACAGACTACGATTAGGTCGACCAAAACTCCGACAAGTAAGTGGTCATCAAAATAACTTGCTCTGCGACAAAACTGCTTAGTTGCATGCTTAATTTCCCCCTATATCGGTAAAACGTGAATAAAGTCTTCACACACCTACTTGGTAGTCAACACGACACTCAAAAGCAATTTTATATTCTATTTTCAATCCAGACATAGCGATAACATACTTTCTCTGTCCGTTATTTCAGCAACAGAAATTTGTCCTGAAACCATGGAAGACATTCTGCCAAGTACTATGACGTCTGAAACGGGTGAATTGCCAAGCACTCCTACTGGAGAGAAGCAATGGTCTCCAAAGGACACAAACTCGGTCTTGACCATTACCCTTAAAAGCGCTACAAAACCAGACGCAATTGAAATAAAACCATCGGGCAATAAAACAAATGCCTTTGGCATTAGATTTATAGTCAAATTCCAGAAGACACCTGAATCACCGGAAGAAGATTTATTCTTGACGAAAGATGACCAACCAAAGGTGAGCTTCAATGCTTAAAAGCCTAAATAACTTAACTGTTATGGCAGAATGTTATAAAAATCTGCAAGATTAATACTTTTCCGCCTATTCTAAATGTAAGTGAACATGTATGTATCTATGTTAAGTTGAATAACTAAGGATAACAGATGTTAATCGTAAGTTCGGTCTACCTTCTTAAAGGAAATTACACCTGTTCTGAAGAAATTAGCGAAACCACCAACTTGGGCTATTCTTTTGGACTCACTGCTAACTGATGTTCAGGTCTTGAAGCTGTATACTACTCATATTCCAGCTGGTGCTGCGGAGGTTCCCACCCTTATCGTAGAAGTCAAAGAATGCGTGGAAGGTAAATTTTCACTTTAGCTCTGTATATGCTCAGTCACAACGCTAATATTAAATACCATTGTGTCAGATAGACCTTCTTACTTTCTTTATTTCAAATTAATAAGTTTGTATTGATTTCCAAAATAATGTTGTTCTAAAACAAGTCTAGAAACACTTCATTAAAGAGATGGCTTTAAATTACTAATTCTTAGCATAATTCACTGGACCAGTTTAATTGACAATTTCAAAACTGGAATTTCAAGATATTATTATGAAATTGAGTAATAAAATTGGAATTTTAAATGTGTATGAGCTCTCGAAGATTGTTTTTACTTCAATTCAATTTTAACTTGATTTATGTTTTGGAAAGAAACCACCACTGCGCACACAACTGCTGTTACAACGCGTGGAGCAACGACTCAAGCTGTTCGAACCACAACTGTCACATCTACTACTCCAGAAACGACTACGGAGGAAAAGAAAACATCGACAGCCGTATCCACACCCCGGCAATCAGCTGGTAAGAGAGATTTATCAAGTTGTTATTAGGGGCAACTAAAAAGGTGCAAATTTACCTCATCCTATCAGGTATATGTCAAAGTTTTCTTTCTGCTGAACTTAATCAATGAGTCCAGAAGATGTATAATTTAAATGATTTAAAATCTTCCAAAATGTTGATAAAACACATTATTTATCTTTCTTTGCAAGATGTCTGCGTTGATGAAATGGAGGATTCTATTCCAATCGATGGTATTGTCTTTAGTCCGACGGGAGACCAACCTGAGAAACCTTTTGGTCAAACAGGAGTAATTCTACTCAATGGTTCATATCTTAAAGTTACACTTAAAACCCTACGCAACTAGATGCTATAGTATTCACCACCACCAATGTACTCAAACCAGAAGATGTTTATAAAGTAACGGTTCAAGTCAGGAAATCACTTGATGAACCCGTACAAAACTACTTAAGTAACGCGGATGGTTCAGAACAGGTAGGTTCCAATATCATAATAGCACGAGCAGGGTAAACTTCTTAACGCTTCCCGCTTCCAATATTAATCAACTTCAAAAAGCACTTTCAAACAATGGAATATTTCGCAATCTCTTGGAAAACAAAATGTAACAAATCGGGCCCTTGTCATTTTCTAGACTGGCCGCTCATTTCATTTGCTGCTAAAGAAGACTAATCCTTTCTCACAGGTGTTGGCCCTGATCATTTGTTCGTATATCCGCCATTTTGGATTTTTGCCATTCCATTTTGAAACTTTTTTCTTCAATATGCAATACCTATCATGTGAGACATGTTAATGGCTTGGCTTCGAAACAATCTTGGATTTTGATGAATTTTCATTTTTCAAGTTTTACCGGATCTCTTTAAAACAAGTCGCCAAGTAATCCTTGTACAATTATCTTTCAAATAGTACATGCAAATTCGTTTTCTAGACTTAGTTATCTTTTTTTTGATTTGAACAAGTGATCGAGAGGTCTATGTAATCAACCCCTTTCTAATCACTCTTGTTTCGATACAGCAAATACCACTTGTTAGAAGAGTCCCGTCTGGAGATAAGACGAACGCAATTACTGCTGAACTAATCGTTCCGTTGCTTCACCCTAAAGAGCCTATGCTACAATATATTGTGAAAATCAAGACGGTTCCATTGAACGAGACGCTGTCTGTTTTAACTGTCGAAGCAAAGGAATGTGTAGAAGGTAATACATTTTAATATCACTTGGTTTGGATGTCAAATATTTCTTTATCAGAACTATAATGCTAACAAGATTTTGGTTACGAGTTATTTAGTGTTAATTCTCCTGAAGACAGTGTTGAACAATGTTTTCTTGATCTGAAGATGACACTCGCTAGAGTTCCAAAAGCTCAGCCCTCTGAAAAGGACGTCTCTAGTGAAAGATCAAACCTTATGTTTTACGACCTAGTGTATCTAGTAATTTCAAATCATTGTTTTCTTACTTTCAGCAACAACTACCATTATGAGCACTGTTGTTAGTAAACGTGCAACAACTGAGGAAGTTGTGGAAGCTACAACAGTTAGAAAGACTACCGCAGCTTCAACAACGGAAGAACAGACACAGACTACGATTAGGTCGACCAAAACTCCGACAAGTAAGTGGTCATCAAAATAACTTGCTCTGCGACAAAACTGCTTAGTTGCATGCTTAATTTCCCCCTATATCGGTAAAACGTGAATAAAGTCTTCACACACCTACTTGGTAGTCAAAACGACACTCAAAAGCAATTTTATATTCTATTTTCAATCCAGACATAGCGATAACATACTTTCTCTGTCCGTTATTTCAGCAACAGAAATTTGTCCTGAAACCATGGAAGACATTCTGCCAAGTACTATGACGTCTGAAACGGGTGAATTGCCAAGCACTCCTACTGGAGAGAAGCAATGGTCTCCAAAGGACACAAACTCGGTCTTGACCATTACCCTTAAAAGCGCTACAAAACCAGACGCAATTGAAATAAAACCATCGGGTAATAAAACAAATGCCTTTGGCATTAGATTTATAGTCAAATTCCAGAAGACACCTGAATCACCGGAAGAAGATTTATTCTTGACGAAAGATGACCAACCAAAGGTGAGCTTCAATGCTTAAAAGCCTAAATAACTTAACTGTTATGGCAGAATGTTATAAAAATCTGCAAGATTAATACTTTTCCGCCTATTCTAAATGTAAGTGAACATGTATGTATCTATGTTAAGTTGAATAACTAAGGATAACAGATGTTAATCGTAAGTTCGGTCTACCTTCTTAAAGGAAATTACACCTGTTCTGAAGAAATTAGCGAAACCACCAACTTGGGCTATTCTTTTGGACTCACTGCTAACTGATGTTCAGGTCTTGAAGCTGTATACTACTCATATTCCAGCTGGTGCTGCGGAGGTTCCCACCCTTATCGTAGAAGTCAAAGAATGCGTGGAAGGTAAATTTTCACTTTAGCTCTGTATATGCTCAGGCACAACGCTAATATTAAATACCATTGTGTCAGATAGACCTTCTTACTTTCTTTATTTCAAATTAATAAGTTTGTATTGATTTCCAAAATAATGTTGTTCTAAAACAAGTCTAGAAACACTTCATTAAAGATATGGCTTTAAATTACTAATTCTTAGCATAATTCACTGGACCAGTTTAATTGACAATTTCAAAACTGGAATTTCAAGATATTATTATGAAATTGAGTAATAAAATTGGAATTTAAAATGTGTATGAGCTCTCGAAGATTGTTTTTACTTCAATTCAATTTTAACTTGATTTATGTTTTGAAAAGAAACCACCACTGCGCACACAACTGCTGTTACAACGCGTGGAGCAACGACTCAAGCTGTTCGAACCACAACTGTCACATCTACTACTCCAGAAACGACTACGGAGGAAAAGAAAACATCGACAGCCGTATCCACACCCCGGCAATCAGCTGGTAAGAGAGATTTATCAAGTTGTTATTAGGGGCAACTAAAAAGGTGCAAATTTCACCTCATCCTATCAGGTATATGTCAAAGTTTTCTTTCTGCTGAACTTAATCAATGAGTCCAGAAGATGTATAATTTAAATGATTTAAAATCTTCCAAAATGTTGATAAAACACATTATTTATCTTTCTTTGCAAGATGTCTGCGTTGATGAAATGGAGGATTCTATTCCAATCGATGGTATTGTCTTTAGTCCGACGGGAGACCAACCTGAGAAACCTTTTGGTCAAACAGGAGTAATTCTACTCAATGGTTCATATCTTAAAGTTACACTTAAAAACCCTACGCAACTAGATGCTATAGTATTCACCACCACCAATGTACTCAAACCAGAAGATGTTTATAAAGTAACGGTTCAAGTCAGGAAATCACTTGATGAACCCGTACAAAACTACTTAAGTAACGCGGATGGTTCAGAACAGGTAGGTTCCAATATCATAATAGCACGAGCAGGGTAAACGTCTTATCGCTTCCCGCTTCCAATATTAATCAACTTCAACCAGCACTTTCAAACAATGGAATATTTCGCAATCTCTTGGAAAACAAAATGTTGTAACAAATCGGGCCCTTGTCATTTTCTAGACTGGCCGCTCATTTCATTTGCTGCTAAAGAAGACTAATCCTTTCTAATCACTCTTGTTTCGATACAGCAAATACCACTTGTTAGAAGAGTCCCGTCTGGAGATAAGACGAACGCAATTACTGCTGAACTAATCGTTCCGTTGCTTCACCCTAAAGAGCCTATGCTACAATATATTGTGAAAATCAAGACGGTTCCATTGAACGAGACGCTGTCTGTTTTAACTGTCGAAGCAAAGGAATGTGTAGAAGGTAATACATTTTAATATCACTTGGTTTGGATGTCAAATATTTCTTTATCAGAACTATAATGCTAACAAGATTTTGGTTACGAGTTATTTAGTGTTAATTCTCCTGAAGACAGTGTTGAACAATGTTTTCTTGATCTGAAGATGACACTCGCTAGAGTTCCAAAAGCTCAGCCCTCTGAAAAGGACGTCTCTAGTGAAAGATCAAACCTTATGTTTTACGACCTAGTGTATCTAGTAATTTCAAATCATTGTTTTTCTTACTTTCAGCAACAACTACCATTATGAGCACTGTTGTTAGTAAACGTGCAACAACTGAGGAAGTTGTGGAAGCTACAACAGTTAGAAAGACTACCGCAGCTTCAACAACGGAAGAACAGACACAGACTACGATTAGGTCGACCAAAACTCCGACAAGTAAGTGGTCATCAAAATAACTTGCTCTGCGACAAAACTGCTTAGTTGCATGCTTAATTTCCCCCTATATCGGTAAAACGTGAATAAAGTCTTCACACACCTACTTGGTAGTCAACACGACACTCAAAAGCAATTTTATATTCTATTTTCAATCCAGACATAGCGATAACATACTTTCTCTGTCCGTTATTTCAGCAACAGAAATTTGTCCTGAAACCATGGAAGACATTCTGCCAAGTACTATGACGTCTGAAACGGGTGAATTGCCAAGCACTCCTACTGGAGAGAAGCAATGGTCTCCAAAGGACACAAACTCGGTCTTGACCATTACCCTTAAAAGCGCTACAAAACCAGACGCAATTGAAATAAAACCATCGGGCAATAAAACAAATGCCTTTGGCATTAGATTTATAGTCAAATTCCAGAAGACACCTGAATCACCGGAAGAAGATTTATTCTTGACGAAAGATGACCAACCAAAGGTGAGCTTCAATGCTTAAAAGCCTAAATAACTTAACTGTTATGGCAGAATGTTATAAAAATCTGCAAGATTAATACTTTTCCGCCTATTCTAAATGTAAGTGAACATGTATGTATCTATGTTAAGTTGAATAACTAAGGATAACAGATGTTAATCGTAAGTTCGGTCTACCTTCTTAAAGGAAATTACACCTGTTCTGAAGAAATTAGCGAAACCACCAACTTGGGCTATTCTTTTGGACTCACTGCTAACTGATGTTCAGGTCTTGAAGCTGTATACTACTCATATTCCAGCTGGTGCTGCGGAGGTTCCCACCCTTATCGTAGAAGTCAAAGAATGCGTGGAAGGTAAATTTTCACTTTAGCTCTGTATATGCTCAGTCACAACGCTAATATTAAATACCATTGTGTCAGATAGACCTTCTTACTTTCTTTATTTCAAATTAATAAGTTTGTATTGATTTCCAAAATAATGTTGTTCTAAAACAAGTCTAGAAACACTTCATTAAAGAGATGGCTTTAAATTACTAATTCTTAGCATAATTCACTGGACCAGTTTAATTGACAATTTCAAAACTGGAATTTCAAGATATTATTATGAAATTGAGTAATAAAATTGGAATTTAAAATGTGTATGAGCTCTCGAAGATTGTTTTACTTCAATTCAATTTTAACTTGATTTATGTTTTGAAAAGAAACCACCACTGCG
This sequence comes from Amphiura filiformis, assembly GCF_039555335.1. Taxonomy (NCBI): domain Eukaryota; kingdom Metazoa; phylum Echinodermata; class Ophiuroidea; order Amphilepidida; family Amphiuridae; genus Amphiura; species Amphiura filiformis. The sequence continues at coordinate 24,001 of NW_027305618.1, forward strand.
CACACAACTGCTGTTACAACGCGTGGAGCAACGACTCAAGCTGTTCGAACCACAACTGTCACATCTACTACTCCAGAAACGACTACGGAGGAAAAGAAAACATCGACAGCCGTATCCACACCCCGGCAATCAGCTGGTAAGAGAGATTTATCAAGTTGTTATTAGGGGCAACTAAAAAGGTGCAAATTTCACCTCATCCTATCAGGTATATGTCAAAGTTTTCTTTCTGCTGAACTTAATCAATGAGTCCAGAAGATGTATAATTTAAATGATTTAAAATCTTCCAAAATGTTGATAAAACACATTATTTATCTTTCTTTGCAAGATGTCTGCGTTGATGAAATGGAGGATTCTATTCCAATCGATGGTATTGTCTTTAGTCCGACGGGAGACCAACCTGAGAAACCTTTTGGTCAAACAGGAGTAATTCTACTCAATGGTTCATATCTTAAAGTTACACTTAAAAACCCTACGCAACTAGATGCTATAGTATTCACCACCACCAATGTACTCAAACCAGAAGATGTTTATAAAGTAACGGTTCAAGTCAGGAAATCACTTGATGAACCCGTACAAAACTACTTAAGTAACGCGGATGGTTCAGAACAGGTAGGTTCCAATATCATAATAGCACGAGCAGGGTAAACTTCTTAACGCTTCCCGCTTCCAATATTAATCAACTTCAACCAGCACTTTCAAACAATGGAATATTTCGCAATCTCTTGGAAAACAAAATGTTGTAACAAATCGGGCCCTTGTCATTTTCTAGACTGGCCGCTCATTTCATTTGCTGCTAAAGAAGACTAATCCTTTCTAATCACTCTTGTTTCGATACAGCAAATACCACTTGTTAGAAGAGTCCCGTCTGGAGATAAGACGAACGCAATTACTGCTGAACTAATCGTTCCGTTGCTTCACCCTAAAGAGCCTATGCTACAATATATTGTGAAAATCAAGACGGTTCCATTGAACGAGACGCTGTCTGTTTTAACTGTCGAAGCAAAGGAATGTGTAGAAGGTAATACATTTGAATATCACTTGGTTTGGATGTCAAATATTTCTTTATCAGAACTATAATGCTAACAAGATTTTGGTTACGAGTTATTTAGTGTTAATTCTCCTGAAGACAGTGTTGAACAATGTTTTCTTGATCTGAAGATGACACTCGCTAGAGTTCCAAAAGCTCAGCCCTCTGAAAAGGACGTCTCTAGTGAAAGATCAAACCTTATGTTTTACGACCTAGTGTATCTAGTAATTTCAAATCATTGTTTTTCTTACTTTCAGCAACAACTACCATTATGAGCACTGTTGTTAGTAAACGTGCAACAACTGAGGAAGTTGTGGAAGCTACAACAGTTAGAAAGACTACCGCAGCTTCAACAACGGAAGAACAGACACAGACTACGATTAGGTCGACCAAAACTCCGACAAGTAAGTGGTCATCAAAATAACTTGCTCTGCGACAAAACTGCTTAGTTGCATGCTTAATTTCCCCCTATATCGGTAAAACGTGAATAAAGTCTTCACACACCTACTTGGTAGTCAAAACGACACTCAAAAGCAATTTTATATTCTATTTTCAATCCAGACATAGCGATAACATACTTTCTCTGTCCGTTATTTCAGCAACAGAAATTTGTCCTGAAACCATGGAAGACATTCTGCCAAGTACTATGACGTCTGAAACGGGTGAATTGCCAAGCACTCCTACTGGAGAGAAGCAATGGTCTCCAAAGGACACAAACTCGGTCTTGACCATTACCCTTAAAAGCGCTACAAAACCAGACGCAATTGAAATAAAACCATCGGGTAATAAAACAAATGCCTTTGGCATTAGATTTATAGTCAAATTCCAGAAGACACCTGAATCACCGGAAGAAGATTTATTCTTGACGAAAGATGACCAACCAAAGGTGAGCTTCAATGCTTAAAAGCCTAAATAACTTAACTGTTATGGCAGAATGTTATAAAAATCTGCAAGATTAATACTTTTCCGCCTATTCTAAATGTAAGTGAACATGTATGTATCTATGTTAAGTTGAATAACTAAGGATAACAGATGTTAATCGTAAGTTCGGTCTACCTTCTTAAAGGAAATTACACCTGTTCTGAAGAAATTAGCGAAACCACCAACTTGGGCTATTCTTTTGGACTCACTGCTAACTGATGTTCAGGTCTTGAAGCTGTATACTACTCATATTCCAGCTGGTGCTGCGGAGGTTCCCACCCTTATCGTAGAAGTCAAAGAATGCGTGGAAGGTAAATTTTCACTTTAGCCCTGTATATGCTCAGGCACAACGCTAATATTAAATACCATTGTGTCAGATAGACCTTCTTACTTTCTTTATTTCAAATTAATAAGTTTGTATTGATTTCCAAAATAATGTTGTTCTAAAACAAGTCTAGAAACACTTCATTAAAGATATGGCTTTAAATTACTAATTCTTAGCATAATTCACTGGACCAGTTTAATTGACAATTTCAAAACTGGAATTTCAAGATATTATTATGAAATTGAGTAATAAAATTGGAATTTAAAATGTGTATGAGCTCTCGAAGATTGTTTTTACTTCAATTCAATTTTAACTTGATTTATGTTTTGAAAAGAAACCACCACTGCGCACACAACTGCTGTTACAACGCGTGGAGCAACGACTCAAGCTGTTCGAACCACAACTGTCACATCTACTACTCCAGAAACGACTACGGAGGAAAAGAAAACATCGACAGCCGTATCCACACCCCGGCAATCAGCTGGTAAGAGAGATTTATCAAGTTGTTATTAGGGGCAACTAAAAAGGTGCAAATTTCACCTCATCCTATCAGGTATATGTCAAAGTTTTCTTTCTGCTGAACTTAATCAATGAGTCCAGAAGATGTATAATTTAAATGATTTAAAATCTTCCAAAATGTTGATAAAACACATTATTTATCTTTCTTTGCAAGATGTCTGCGTTGATGAAATGGAGGATTCTATTCCAATCGATGGTATTGTCTTTAGTCCGACGGGAGACCAACCTGAGAAACCTTTTGGTCAAACAGGAGTAATTCTACTCAATGGTTCATATCTTAAAGTTACACTTAAAAACCCTACGCAACTAGATGCTATAGTATTCACCACCACCAATGTACTCAAACCAGAAGATGTTTATAAAGTAACGGTTCAAGTCAGGAAATCACTTGATGAACCCGTACAAAACTACTTAAGTAACGCGGATGGTTCAGAACAGGTAGGTTCCAATATCATAATAGCACGAGCAGGGTAAACTTCTTAACGCTTCCCGCTTCCAATATTAATCAACTTCAACCAGCACTTTCAAACAATGGAATATTTCGCAATCTCTTGGAAAACAAAATGTTGTAACAAATCGGGCCCTTGTCATTTTCTAGACTGGCCGCTCATTTCATTTGCTGCTAAAGAAGACTAATCCTTTCTAATCACTCTTGTTTCGATACAGCAAATACCACTTGTTAGAAGAGTCCCGTCTGGAGATAAGACGAACGCAATTACTGCTGAACTAATCGTTCCGTTGCTTCACCCTAAAGAGCCTATGCTACAATATATTGTGAAAATCAAGACGGTTCCATTGACCGAGACGCTGTCTGTTTTAACTGTCGAAGCAAAGGAATGTGTAGAAGGTAATACATTTTAATATCACTTGGTTTGGATGTCAAATATTTCTTTATCAGAACTATAATGCTAACAAGATTTTGGTTACGAGTTATTTAGTGTTAATTCTCCTGAAGACAGTGTTGAACAATGTTTTCTTGATCTGAAAATGACACTCGCTAGAGTTCCAAAAGCTCAGCCCTCTGAAAAGGACGTCTCTAGTGAAAGATCAAACCTTATGTTTTACGACCTAGTGTATCTAGTAATTTCAAATCATTGTTTTTCTTACTTTCAGCAACAACTACCATTATGAGCACTGTTGTTAGTAAACGTGCAACAACTGAGGAAGTTGTGGAAGCTACAACAGTTAGAAAGACTACCGCAGCTTCAACAACGGAAGAACAGACACAGACTACGATTAGGTCGACCAAAACTCCGACAAGTAAGTGGTCATCAAAATAACTTGCTCTGCGACAAAACTGCTTAGTTGCATGCTTAATTTCCCCCTATATCGGTAAAACGTGAATAAAGTCTTCACACACCTACTTGGTAGTCAACACGACACTCAAAAGCAATTTTATATTCTATTTTCAATCCAGACATAGCGATAACATACTTTCTCTGTCCGTTATTTCAGCAACAGAAATTTGTCCTGAAACCATGGAAGACATTCTGCCAAGTACTATGACGTCTGAAACGGGTGAATTGCCAAGCACTCCTACTGGAGAGAAGCAATGGTCTCCAAAGGACACAAACTCGGTCTTGACCATTACCCTTAAAAGCGCTACAAAACCAGACGCAATTGAAATAAAACCATCGGGCAATAAAACAAATGCCTTTGGCATTAGATTTATAGTCAAATTCCAGAAGACACCTGAATCACCGGAAGAAGATTTATTCTTGACGAAAGATGACCAACCAAAGGTGAGCTTCAATGCTTAAAAGCCTAAATAACTTAACTGTTATGGCAGAATGTTATAAAAATCTGCAAGATTAATACTTTTCCGCCTATTCTAAATGTAAGTGAACATGTATGTATCTATGTTAAGTTGAATAACTAAGGATAACAGATGTTAATCGTAAGTTCGGTCTACCTTCTTAAAGGAAATTACACCTGTTCTGAAGAAATTAGCGAAACCACCAACTTGGGCTATTCTTTTGGACTCACTGCTAACTGATGTTCAGGTCTTGAAGCTGTATACTACTCATATTCCAGCTGGTGCTGCGGAGGTTCCCACCCTTATCGTAGAAGTCAAAGAATGCGTGGAAGGTAAATTTTCACTTTAGCTCTGTATATGCTCAGTCACAACGCTAATATTAAATACCATTGTGTCAGATAGACCTTCTTACTTTCTTTATTTCAAATTAATAAGTTTGTATTGATTTCCAAAATAATGTTGTTCTAAAACAAGTCTAGAAACACTTCATTAAAGAGATGGCTTTAAATTACTAATTCTTAGCATAATTCACTGGACCAGTTTAATTGACAATTTCAAAACTGGAATTTCAAGATATTATTATGAAATTGAGTAATAAAATTGGAATTTTAAATGTGTATGAGCTCTCGAAGATTGTTTTTACTTCAATTCAATTTTAACTTGATTTATGTTTTGGAAAGAAACCACCACTGCGCACACAACTGCTGTTACAACGCGTGGAGCAACGACTCAAGCTGTTCGAACCACAACTGTCACATCTACTACTCCAGAAACGACTACGGAGGAAAAGAAAACATCGACAGCCGTATCCACACCCCGGCAATCAGCTGGTAAGAGAGATTTATCAAGTTGTTATTAGGGGCAACTAAAAAGGTGCAAATTTCACCTCATCCTATCAGGTATATGTCAAAGTTTTCTTTCTGCTGAACTTAATCAATGAGTCCAGAAGATGTATAATTTAAATGATTTAAAATCTTCCAAAATGTTGATAAAACACATTATTTATCTTTCTTTGCAAGATGTCTGCGTTGATGAAATGGAGGATTCTATTCCAATCGATGGTATTGTCTTTAGTCCGACGGGAGACCAACCTGAGAAACCTTTTGGTCAAACAGGAGTAATTCTACTCAATGGTTCATATCTTAAAGTTACACTTAAAAACCCTACGCAACTAGATGCTATAGTATTCACCACCACCAATGTACTCAAACCAGAAGATGTTTATAAAGTAACGGTTCAAGTCAGGAAATCACTTGATGAACCCGTACAAAACTACTTAAGTAACGCGGATGGTTCAGAACAGGTAGGTTCCAATATCATAATAGCACGAGCAGGGTAAACTTCTTAACGCTTCCCGCTTCCAATATTAATCAACTTCAAAAAGCACTTTCAAACAATGGAATATTTCGCAATCTCTTGGAAAACAAAATGTTGTAACAAATCGGGCCCTTGTCATTTTCTAGACTGGCCGCTCATTTCATTTGCTGCTAAAGAAGACTAATCCTTTCTAATCACTCTTGTTTCGATACAGCAAATACCACTTGTTAGAAGAGTCCCGTCTGGAGATAAGACGAACGCAATTACTGCTGAACTAATCGTTCCGTTGCTTCACCCTAAAGAGCCTATGCTACAATATATTGTGAAAATCAAGACGGTTCCATTGAACGAGACGCTGTCTGTTTTAACTGTCGAAGCAAAGGAATGTGTAGAAGGTAATACATTTTAATATCACTTGGTTTGGATGTCAAATATTTCTTTATCAGAACTATAATGCTAACAAGATTTTGGTTACGAGTTATTTAGTGTTAATTCTCCTGAAGACAGTGTTGAACAATGTTTTCTTGATCTGAAGATGACACTCGCTAGAGTTCCAAAAGCTCAGCCCTCTGAAAAGGACGTCTCTAGTGAAAGATCAAACCTTATGTTTTACGACCTAGTGTATCTAGTAATTTCAAATCATTGTTTTTCTTACTTTCAGCAACAACTACCATTATGAGCACTGTTGTTAGTAAACGTGCAACAACTGAGGAAGTTGTGGAAGCTACAACAGTTAGAAAGACTACCGCAGCTTCAACAACGGAAGAACAGACACAGACTACGATTAGGTCGACCAAAACTCCGACAAGTAAGTGGTCATCAAAATAACTTGCTCTGCGACAAAACTGCTTAGTTGCATGCTTAATTTCCCCCTATATCGGTAAAACGTGAATAAAGTCTTCACACACCTACTTGGTAGTCAAAACGACACTCAAAAGCAATTTTATATTCTATTTTCAATCCAGACATAGCGATAACATACTTTCTCTGTCCGTTATTTCAGCAACAGAAATTTGTCCTGAAACCATGGAAGACATTCTGCCAAGTACTATGACGTCTGAAACGGGTGAATTGCCAAGCACTCCTACTGGAGAGAAGCAATGGTCTCCAAAGGACACAAACTCGGTCTTGACCATTACCCTTAAAAGCGCTACAAAACCAGACGCAATTGAAATAAAACCATCGGGTAATAAAACAAATGCCTTTGGCATTAGATTTATAGTCAAATTCCAGAAGACACCTGAATCACCGGAAGAAGATTTATTCTTGACGAAAGATGACCAACCAAAGGTGAGCTTCAATGCTTAAAAGCCTAAATAACTTAACTGTTATGGCAGAATGTTATAAAAATCTGCAAGATTAATACTTTTCCGCCTATTCTAAATGTAAGTGAACATGTATGTATCTATGTTAAGTTGAATAACTAAGGATAACAGATGTTAATCGTAAGTTCGGTCTACCTTCTTAAAGGAAATTACACCTGTTCTGAAGAAATTAGCGAAACCACCAACTTGGGCTATTCTTTTGGACTCACTGCTAACTGATGTTCAGGTCTTGAAGCTGTATACTACTCATATTCCAGCTGGTGCTGCGGAGGTTCCCACCCTTATCGTAGAAGTCAAAGAATGCGTGGAAGGTAAATTTTCACTTTAGCCTGTATATGCTCAGGCACAACGCTAATATTAAATACCATTGTGTCAGATAGACCTTCTTACTTTCTTTATTTCAAATTAATAAGTTTGTATTGATTTCCAAAATAATGTTGTTCTAAAACAAGTCTAGAAACACTTCATTAAAGAGATGGCTTTAAATTACTAATTCTTAGCATAATTCACTGGACCAGTTTAATTGACAATTTCAAAACTGGAATTTCAAGATATTATTATGAAATTGAGTAATAAAATTGGAATTTAAAATGTGTATGAGCTCTCGAAGATTGTTTTTACTTCAATTCAATTTTAACTTGATTTATGTTTTGAAAAGAAACCACCACTGCGCACACAACTGCTGTTACAACGCGTGGAGCAACGACTCAAGCTGTTCGAACCACAACTGTCACATCTACTACTCCAGAAACGACTACGGAGGAAAAGAAAACATCGACAGCCGTATCCACACCCCGGCAATCAGCTGGTAAGAGAGATTTATCAAGTTGTTATTAGGGGCAACTAAAAAGGTGCAAATTTCACCTCATCCTATCAGGTATATGTCAAAGTTTTCTTTCTGCTGAACTTAATCAATGAGTCCAGAAGATGTATAATTTAAATGATTTAAAATCTTCCAAAATGTTGATAAAACACATTATTTATCTTTCTTTGCAAGATGTCTGCGTTGATGAAATGGAGGATTCTATTCCAATCGATGGTATTGTCTTTAGTCCGACGGATATCAACCTGAGATATTTTTGGGTCAAACAGGAGTAATTCTACTCAATGGTTCATATCTTAAAGTTACACTTAAAAACCCTACGCAACTAGATGCTATAGTATTCACCACCACCAATGTACTCAAACCAGAAGATGTTTATAAAGTAACGGTTCAAGTCAGGAAATCACTTGATGAACCCGTACAAAACTACTTAAGTAACGCGGATGGTTCAGAACAGGTAGGTTCCAATATCATAATAGCACGAGCAGGGTAAACTTCTTAACGCTTCCCGCTTCCAATATTAATCAACTTCAACCAGCACTTTCAAACAATGGAATATTTCGCAATCTCTTGGAAAACAAAATGTTGTAACAAATCGGGCCCTTGTCATTTTCTAGACTGGCCGCTCATTTCATTTGCTGCTAAAGAAGACTAATCCTTTCTAATCACTCTTGTTTCGATACAGCAAATACCACTTGTTAGAAGAGTCCCGTCTGGAGATAAGACGAACGCAATTACTGCTGAACTAATCGTTCCGTTGCTTCACCCTAAAGAGCCTATGCTACAATATATTGTGAAAATCAAGACGGTTCCATTGACCGAGACGCTGTCTGTTTTAACTGTCGAAGCAAAGGAATGTGTAGAAGGTAATACATTTTAATATCACTTGGTTTGGATGTCAAATATTTCTTTATCAGAACTATAATGCTAACAAGATTTTGGTTACGAGTTATTTAGTGTTAATTCTCCTGAAGACAGTGTTGAACAATGTTTTCTTGATCTGAAAATGACACTCGCTAGAGTTCCAAAAGCTCAGCCCTCTGAAAAGGACGTCTCTAGTGAAAGATCAAACCTTATGTTTTACGACCTAGTGTATCTAGTAATTTCAAATCATTGTTTTTCTTACTTTCAGCAACAACTACCATTATGAGCACTGTTGTTAGTAAACGTGCAACAACTGAGGAAGTTGTGGAAGCTACAACAGTTAGAAAGACTACCGCAGCTTCAACAACGGAAGAACAGACACAGACTACGATTAGGTCGACCAAAACTCCGACAAGTAAGTGGTCATCAAAATAACTTGCTCTGCGACAAAACTGCTTAGTTGCATGCTTAATTTCCCCCTATATCGGTAAAACGTGAATAAAGTCTTCACACACCTACTTGGTAGTCAACACGACACTCAAAAGCAATTTTATATTCTATTTTCAATCCAGACATAGCGATAACATACTTTCTCTGTCCGTTATTTCAGCAACAGAAATTTGTCCTGAAACCATGGAAGACATTCTGCCAAGTACTATGACGTCTGAAACGGGTGAATTGCCAAGCACTCCTACTGGAGAGAAGCAATGGTCTCCAAAGGACACAAACTCGGTCTTGACCATTACCCTTAAAAGCGCTACAAAACCAGACGCAATTGAAATAAAACCATCGGGCAATAAAACAAATGCCTTTGGCATTAGATTTATAGTCAAATTCCAGAAGACACCTGAATCACCGGAAGAAGATTTATTCTTGACGAAAGATGACCAACCAAAGGTGAGCTTCAATGCTTAAAAGCCTAAATAACTTAACTGTTATGGCAGAATGTTATAAAAATCTGCAAGATTAATACTTTTCCGCCTATTCTAAATGTAAGTGAACATGTATGTATCTATGTTAAGTTGAATAACTAAGGATAACAGATGTTAATCGTAAGTTCGGTCTACCTTCTTAAAGGAAATTACACCTGTTCTGAAGAAATTAGCGAAACCACCAACTTGGGCTATTCTTTTGGACTCACTGCTAACTGATGTTCAGGTCTTGAAGCTGTATACTACTCATATTCCAGCTGGTGCTGCGGAGGTTCCCACCCTTATCGTAGAAGTCAAAGAATGCGTGGAAGGTAAATTTTCACTTTAGCTCTGTATATGCTCAGTCACAACGCTAATATTAAATACCATTGTGTCAGATAGACCTTCTTACTTTCTTTATTTCAAATTAATAAGTTTGTATTGATTTCCAAAATAATGTTGTTCTAAAACAAGTCTAGAAACACTTCATTAAAGAGATGGCTTTAAATTACTAATTCTTAGCATAATTCACTGGACCAGTTTAATTGACAATTTCAAAACTGGAATTTCAAGATATTATTATGAAATTGAGTAATAAAATTGGAATTTTAAATGTGTATGAGCTCTCGAAGATTGTTTTTACTTCAATTCAATTTTAACTTGATTTATGTTTTGAAAGAAACCACCACTGCGCACACAACTGCTGTTACAACGCGTGGAGCAACGACTCAAGCTGTTCGAACCAAACTGTCACATCTACTACTCCAGAAACGACTACGGAGGAAAAGAAAACATCGACAGCCGTATCCACACCCCGGCAATCAGCTGGTAAGAGAGATTATCAAGTTGTTATTAAAAGCAACTAAAAAGGTGCAAATTTCACCTCATCCTATCAGGTATATGTCAAAGTTTTCTTTCTGCTGAACTTAATCAATGAGTCCAGAAGATGTATAATTTAAATGATTTAAAATCTTCCAAAATGTTGATAAAACACATTATTTATCTTTCTTTGCAAGATGTCTGCGTTGATGAAATGGAGGATTCTATTCCAATCGATGGTATTGTCTTTAGTCCGACGGGAGACCAACCTGAGAAACCTTTTGGTCAAACAGGAGTAATTCTACTCAATGGTTCATATCTTAAAGTTACACTTAAAAACCCTACGCAACTAGATGCTATAGTATTCACCACCACCAATGTACTCAAACCAGAAGATGTTTATAAAGTAACGGTTCAAGTCAGGAAATCACTTGATGAACCCGTACAAAACTACTTAAGTAACGCGGATGGTTCAGAACAGGTAGGTTCCAATATCATAATAGCACGAGCAGGGTAAACTTCTTAACGCTTCCCGCTTCCAATATTAAAAAAAAAAAAAAAGCACTTTCAAACAATGGAATATTTCGCAATCTCTTGGAAAACAAAATGTAACAAATCGGGCCCTTGTCATTTTCTAGACTGGCCGCTCATTTCATTTGCTGCTAAAGAAGACTAATCCTTTCTAATCACTCTTGTTTCGATACAGCAAATACCACTTGTTAGAAGAGTCCCGTCTGGAGATAAGACGAACGCAATTACTGCTGAACTAATCGTTCCGTTGCTTCACCCTAAAGAGCCTATGCTACAATATATTGTGAAAATCAAGACGGTTCCATTGAACGAGACGCTGTCTGTTTTAACTGTCGAAGCAAAGGAATGTGTAGAAGGTAATACATTTTAATATCACTTGGTTTGGATGTCAAATATTTCTTTATCAGAACTATAATGCTAACAAGATTTTGGTTACGAGTTATTTAGTGTTAATTCTCCTGAAGACAGTGTTGAACAATGTTTTCTTGATCTGAAGATGACACTCGCTAGAGTTCCAAAAGCTCAGCCCTCTGAAAAGGACGTCTCTAGTGAAAGATCAAACCTTATGTTTTACGACCTAGTGTATCTAGTAATTTCAAATCATTGTTTTTCTTACTTTCAGCAACAACTACCATTATGAGCACTGTTGTTAGTAAACGTGCAACAACTGAGGAAGTTGTGGAAGCTACAACAGTTAGAAAGACTACCGCAGCTTCAACAACGGAAGAACAGACACAGACTACGATTAGGTCGACCAAAACTCCGACAAGTAAGTGGTCATCAAAATAACTTGCTCTGCGACAAAACTGCTTAGTTGCATGCTTAATTTCCCCCTATATCGGTAAAACGTGAATAAAGTCTTCACACACCTACTTGGTAGTCAAAACGACACTCAAAAGCAATTTTATATTCTATTTTCAATCCAGACATAGCGATAACATACTTTCTCTGTCCGTTATTTCAGCAACAGAAATTTGTCCTGAAACCATGGAAGACATTCTGCCAAGTACTATGACGTCTGAAACGGGTGAATTGCCAAGCACTCCTACTGGAGAGAAGCAATGGTCTCCAAAGGACACAAACTCGGTCTTGACCATTACCCTTAAAAGCGCTACAAAACCAGACGCAATTGAAATAAAACCATCGGGTAATAAAACAAATGCCTTTGGCATTAGATTTATAGTCAAATTCCAGAAGACACCTGAATCACCGGAAGAAGATTTATTCTTGACGAAAGATGACCAACCAAAGGTGAGCTTCAATGCTTAAAAGCCTAAATAACTTAACTGTTATGGCAGAATGTTATAAAAATCTGCAAGATTAATACTTTTCCGCCTATTCTAAATGTAAGTGAACATGTATGTATCTATGTTAAGTTGAATAACTAAGGATAACAGATGTTAATCGTAAGTTCGGTCTACCTTCTTAAAGGAAATTACACCTGTTCTGAAGAAATTAGCGAAACCACCAACTTGGGCTATTCTTTTGGACTCACTGCTAACTGATGTTCAGGTCTTGAAGCTGTATACTACTCATATTCCAGCTGGTGCTGCGGAGGTTCCCACCCTTATCGTAGAAGTCAAAGAATGCGTGGAAGGTAAATTTTCACTTTAGCCCTGTATATGCTCAGTCACAACGCTAATATTAAATACCATTGTGTCAGATAGACCTTCTTACTTTCTTTATTTCAAATTAATAAGTTTGTATTGATTTCCAAAATAATGTTGTTCTAAAACAAGTCTAGAAACACTTCATTAAAGATATGGCTTTAAATTACTAATTCTTAGCATAATTCACTGGACCAGTTTAATTGACAATTTCAAAACTGGAATTTCAAGATATTATTATGAAATTGAGTAATAAAATTGGAATTTAAAATGTGTATGAGCTCTCGAAGATTGTTTTACTTCAATTCAATTTTAACTTGATTTATGTTTTGAAAAGAAACCACCACTGCGCACACAACTGCTGTTACAACGCGTGGAGCAACGACTCAAGCTGTTCGAACCACAACTGTCACATCTACTACTCCAGAAACGACTACGGAGGAAAAGAAAACATCGACAGCCGTATCCACACCCCGGCAATCAGCTGGTAAGAGAGATTTATCAAGTTGTTATTAGGGGCAACTAAAAGGTGCAAATTTCACCTCATCCTATCAGGTATATGTCAAAGTTTTCTTTCTGCTGAACTTAATCAATGAGTCCAGAAGATGTATAATTTAAATGATTTAAAATCTTCCAAAATGTTGATAAAACACATTATTTATCTTTCTTTGCAAGATGTCTGCGTTGATGAAATGGAGGATTCTATTCCAATCGATGGTATTGTCTTTAGTCCGACGGGAGACCAACCTGAGAAACCTTTTGGTCAAACAGGAGTAATTCTACTCAATGGTTCATATCTTAAAGTTACACTTAAAAACCCTACGCAACTAGATGCTATAGTATTCACCACCACCAATGTACTCAAACCAGAAGATGTTTATAAAGTAACGGTTCAAGTCAGGAAATCACTTGATGAACCCGTACAAAACTACTTAAGTAACGCGGATGGTTCAGAACAGGTAGGTTCCAATATCATAATAGCACGAGCAGGGTAAACTTCTTAACGCTTCCCGCTTCCAATATTAATCAACTTCAACCAGCACTTTCAAACAATGGAATATTTCGCAATCTCTTGGAAAACAAAATGTTGTAACAAATCGGGCCCTTGTCATTTTCTAGACTGGCCGCTCATTTCATTTGCTGCTAAAGAAGACTAATCCTTTCTAATCACTCTTGTTTCGATACAGCAAATACCACTTGTTAGAAGAGTCCCGTCTGGAGATAAGACGAACGCAATTACTGCTGAACTAATCGTTCCGTTGCTTCACCCTAAAGAGCCTATGCTACAATATATTGTGAAAATCAAGACGGTTCCATTGACCGAGACGCTGTCTGTTTTAACTGTCGAAGCAAAGGAATGTGTAGAAGGTAATACATTTTAATATCACTTGGTTTGGATGTCAAATATTTCTTTATCAGAACTATAATGCTAACAAGATTTTGGTTACGAGTTATTTAGTGTTAATTCTCCTGAAGACAGTGTTGAACAATGTTTTCTTGATCTGAAAATGACACTCGCTAGAGTTCCAAAAGCTCAGCCCTCTGAAAAGGACGTCTCTAGTGAAAGATCAAACCTTATGTTTTACGACCTAGTGTATCTAGTAATTTCAAATCATTGTTTTTCTTACTTTCAGCAACAACTACCATTATGAGCACTGTTGTTAGTAAACGTGCAACAACTGAGGAAGTTGTGGAAGCTACAACAGTTAGAAAGACTACCGCAGCTTCAACAACGGAAGAACAGACACAGACTACGATTAGGTCGACCAAAACTCCGACAAGTAAGTGGTCATCAAAATAACTTGCTCTGCGACAAAACTGCTTAGTTGCATGCTTAATTTCCCCCTATATCGGTAAAACGTGAATAAAGTCTTCACACACCTACTTGGTAGTCAACACGACACTCAAAAGCAATTTTATATTCTATTTTCAATCCAGACATAGCGATAACATACTTTCTCTGTCCGTTATTTCAGCAACAGAAATTTGTCCTGAAACCATGGAAGACATTCTGCCAAGTACTATGACGTCTGAAACGGGTGAATTGCCAAGCACTCCTACTGGAGAGAAGCAATGGTCTCCAAAGGACACAAACTCGGTCTTGACCATTACCCTTAAAAGCGCTACAAAACCAGACGCAATTGAAATAAAACCATCGGGCAATAAAACAAATGCCTTTGGCATTAGATTTATAGTCAAATTCCAGAAGACACCTGAATCACCGGAAGAAGATTTATTCTTGACGAAAGATGACCAACCAAAGGTGAGCTTCAATGCTTAAAAGCCTAATAACTTAACTGTTATGGCAGAATGTTATAAAAATCTGCAAGATTAATACTTTTCCGCCTATTCTAAATGTAAGTGAACATGTATGTATCTATGTTAAGTTGAATAACTAAGGATAACAGATGTTAATCGTAAGTTCGGTCTACCTTCTTAAAGGAAATTACACCTGTTCTGAAGAAATTAGCGAAACCACCAACTTGGGCTATTCTTTTGGACTCACTGCTAACTGATGTTCAGGTCTTGAAGCTGTATACTACTCATATTCCAGCTGGTGCTGCGGAGGTTCCCACCCTTATCGTAGAAGTCAAAGAATGCGTGGAAGGTAAATTTTCACTTTAGCTCTGTATATGCTCAGTCACAACGCTAATATTAAATACCATTGTGTCAGATAGACCTTCTTACTTTCTTTATTTCAAATTAATAAGTTTGTATTGATTTCCAAAATAATGTTGTTCTAAAACAAGTCTAGAAACACTTCATTAAAGAGATGGCTTTAAATTACTAATTCTTAGCATAATTCACTGGACCAGTTTAATTGACAATTTCAAAACTGGAATTTCAAGATATTATTATGAAATTGAGTAATAAAATTGGAATTTTAAATGTGTATGAGCTCTCGAAGATTATTTTTTTACTTCAATTCAATTTTAACTTGATTTATGTTTTGGAAAGAAACCACCACTGCGCACACAACTGCTGTTACAACGCGTGGAGCAACGACTCAAGCTGTTCGAACCACAACTGTCACATCTACTACTCCAGAAACGACTACGGAGGAAAAGAAAACATCGACAGCCGTATCCACACCCCGGCAATCAGCTGGTAAGAGATTTATCAAGTTGTTATTAGGGGCAACTAAAAAGGTGCAAATTTCACCTCATCCTATCAGGTATATGTCAAAGTTTTCTTTCTGCTGAACTTAATCAATGAGTCCAGAAGATGTATAATTTAAATGATTTAAAATCTTCCAAAATGTTGATAAAACACATTATTTATCTTTCTTTGCAAGATGTCTGCGTTGATGAAATGGAGGATTCTATTCCAATCGATGGTATTGTCTTTAGTCCGACGGGAGACCAACCTGAGAAACCTTTTGGTCAAACAGGAGTAATTCTACTCAATGGTTCATATCTTAAAGTTACACTTAAAACCCTACGCAACTAGATGCTATAGTATTCACCACCACCAATGTACTCAAACCAGAAGATGTTTATAAAGTAACGGTTCAAGTCAGGAAATCACTTGATGAACCCGTACAAAACTACTTAAGTAACGCGGATGGTTCAGAACAGGTAGGTTCCAATATCATAATAGCACGAGCAGGGTAAACTTCTTAACGCTTCCCGCTTCCAATATTAATCAACTTCAAAAAGCACTTTCAAACAATGGAATATTTCGCAATCTCTTGGAAAACAAAATGTAACAAATCGGGCCCTTGTCATTTTCTAGACTGGCCGCTCATTTCATTTGCTGCTAAAGAAGACTAATCCTTTCTAATCACTCTTGTTTCGATACAGCAAATACCACTTGTTAGAAGAGTCCCGTCTGGAGATAAGACGAACGCAATTACTGCTGAACTAATCGTTCCGTTGCTTCACCCTAAAGAGCCTATGCTACAATATATTGTGAAAATCAAGACGGTTCCATTGAACGAGACGCTGTCTGTTTTAACTGTCGAAGCAAAGGAATGTGTAGAAGGTAATACATTTTAATATCACTTGGTTTGGATGTCAAATATTTCTTTATCAGAACTATAATGCTAACAAGATTTTGGTTACGAGTTATTTAGTGTTAATTCTCCTGAAGACAGTGTTGAACAATGTTTTCTTGATCTGAAGATGACACTCGCTAGAGTTCCAAAAGCTCAGCCCTCTGAAAAGGACGTCTCTAGTGAAAGATCAAACCTTATGTTTTACGACCTAGTGTATCTAGTAATTTCAAATCATTGTTTTTCTTACTTTCAGCAACAACTACCATTATGAGCACTGTTGTTAGTAAACGTGCAACAACTGAGGAAGTTGTGGAAGCTACAACAGTTAGAAAGACTACCGCAGCTTCAACAACGGAAGAACAGACACAGACTACGATTAGGTCGACCAAAACTCCGACAAGTAAGTGGTCATCAAAATAACTTGCTCTGCGACAAAACTGCTTAGTTGCATGCTTAATTTCCCCCTATATCGGTAAAACGTGAATAAAGTCTTCACACACCTACTTGGTAGTCAAAACGACACTCAAAAGCAATTTTATATTCTATTTTCAATCCAGACATAGCGATAACATACTTTCTCTGTCCGTTATTTCAGCAACAGAAATTTGTCCTGAAACCATGGAAGACATTCTGCCAAGTACTATGACGTCTGAAACGGGTGAATTGCCAAGCACTCCTACTGGAGAGAAGCAATGGTCTCCAAAGGACACAAACTCGGTCTTGACCATTACCCTTAAAAGCGCTACAAAACCAGACGCAATTGAAATAAAACCATCGGGTAATAAAACAAATGCCTTTGGCATTAGATTTATAGTCAAATTCCAGAAGACACCTGAATCACCGGAAGAAGATTTATTCTTGACGAAAGATGACCAACCAAAGGTGAGCTTCAATGCTTAAAAGCCTAAATAACTTAACTGTTATGGCAGAATGTTATAAAAATCTGCAAGATTAATACTTTTCCGCCTATTCTAAATGTAAGTGAACATGTATGTATCTATGTTAAGTTGAATAACTAAGGATAACAGATGTTAATCGTAAGTTCGGTCTACCTTCTTAAAGGAAATTACACCTGTTCTGAAGAAATTAGCAAAACCACCAACTTGGGCTATTCTTTTGGACTCACTGCTAACTGATGTTCAGGTCTTGAAGCTGTATACTACTCATATTCCAGCTGGTGCTGCGGAGGTTCCCACCCTTATCGTAGAAGTCAAAGAATGCGTGGAAGGTAAATTTTCACTTTAGCCCTCTGTATATGCTCAGGCACAACGCTAATATTAAATACCATTGTGTCAGATAGACCTTCTTACTTTCTTTATTTCAAATTAATAAGTTTGTATTGATTTCCAAAATAATGTTGTTCTAAAACAAGTCTAGAAACACTTCATTAAAGATATGGCTTTAAATTACTAATTCTTAGCATAATTCACTGGACCAGTTTAATTGACAATTTCAAAACTGGAATTTCAAGATATTATTATGAAATTGAGTAATAAAATTGGGATTTTAAATGTGTATGAGCTCTCGAAGATTGTTTTTACTTCAATTCAATTTTAACTTGATTTATGTTTTGGAAAGAAACCACCACTGCGCACACAACTGCTGTTACAACGCGTGGAGCAACGACTCAAGCTGTTCGAACCACAACTGTCACATCTACTACTCCAGAAACGATTACGGAGGAAAAGAAAACATCGACAGCCGTATCCACACCCCGGCAATCAGCTGGTAAGAGAGATTTATCAAGTTGTTATTAGGGGCAACTAAAAAGGTGCAAATTTCACCTCATCCTATCAGGTATATGTCAAAGTTTTCTTTCTGCTGAACTTAATCAATGAGTCCAGAAGATGTATAATTTAAATGATTTAAAATCTTCCAAAATGTTGATAAAACACATTATTTATCTTTCTTTGCAAGATGTCTGCGTTGATGAAATGGAGGATTCTATTCCAATCGATGGTATTGTCTTTAGTCCGACGGGAGACCAACCTGAGAAACCTTTTGGTCAAACAGGAGTAATTCTACTCAATGGTTCATATCTTAAAGTTACACTTAAAAACCCTACGCAACTAGATGCTATAGTATTCACCACCACCAATGTACTCAAACCAGAAGATGTTTATAAAGTAACGGTTCAAGTCAGGAAATCACTTGATGAACCCGTACAAAACTACTTAAGTAACGCGGATGGTTCAGAACAGGTAGGTTCCAATATCATAATAGCACGAGCAGGGTAAACTTCTTAACGCTTCCCGCTTCCAATATTAATCAACTTCAACCAGCACTTTCAAACAATGGAATATTTCGCAATCTCTTGGAAAACAAAATGTTGTAACAAATCGGGCCCTTGTCATTTTCTAGACTGGCCGCTCATTTCATTTGCTGCTAAAGAAGACTAATCCTTTCTAATCACTCTTGTTTCGATACAGCAAATACCACTTGTTAGAAGAGTCCCGTCTGGAGATAAGACGAACGCAATTACTGCTGAACTAATCGTTCCGTTGCTTCACCCTAAAGAGCCTATGCTACAATATATTGTGAAAATCAAGACGGTTCCATTGACCGAGACGCTGTCTGTTTTAACTGTCGAAGCAAAGGAATGTGTAGAAGGTAATACATTTTAATATCACTTGGTTTGGATGTCAAATATTTCTTTATCAGAACTATAATGCTAACAAGATTTTGGTTACGAGTTATTTAGTGTTAATTCTCCTGAAGACAGTGTTGAACAATGTTTTCTTGATCTGAAAATGACACTCGCTAGAGTTCCAAAAGCTCAGCCCTCTGAAAAGGACGTCTCTAGTGAAAGATCAAACCTTATGTTTTACGACCTAGTGTATCTAGTAATTTCAAATCATTGTTTTTCTTACTTTCAGCAACAACTACCATTATGAGCACTGTTGTTAGTAAACGTGCAACAACTGAGGAAGTTGTGGAAGCTACAACAGTTAGAAAGACTACCGCAGCTTCAACAACGGAAGAACAGACACAGACTACGATTAGGTCGACCAAAACTCCGACAAGTAAGTGGTCAAAAATAACTTGTCATCAAAATAACTTTAGCTCATGCTTAATTTCCCCTATATCGGTACGACACTTCAAAAGCAATTTTTTTATATTCTATTTTCAATCCAGACATAGCGATAACATACTTTCTCTGTCCGTTATTTCAGCAACAGAAATTTGTCCTGAAACCATGGAAGACATTCTGCCAAGTACTATGACGTCTGAAACGGGTGAATTGCCAAGCACTCCTACTGGAGAGAAGCAATGGTCTCCAAAGGACACAAACTCGGTCTTGACCATTACCCTTAAAAGCGCTACAAAACCAGACGCAATTGAAATAAAACCATCGGGCAATAAAACAAATGCCTTTGGCATTAGATTTATAGTCAAATTCCAGAAGACACCTGAATCACCGGAAGAAGATTTATTCTTGACGAAAGATGACCAACCAAAGGTGAGCTTCAATGCTTAAAAGCCTAAATAACTTAACTGTTATGGCAGAATGTTATAAAAATCTGCAAGATTAATACTTTTCCGCCTATTCTAAATGTAAGTGAACATGTATGTATCTATGTTAAGTTGAATAACTAAGGATAACAGATGTTAATCGTAAGTTCGGTCTACCTTCTTAAAGGAAATTACACCTGTTCTGAAGAAATTAGCAAAACCACCAACTTGGGCTATTCTTTTGGACTCACTGCTAACTGATGTTCAGGTCTTGAAGCTGTATACTACTCATATTCCAGCTGGTGCTGCGGAGGTTCCCACCCTTATCGTAGAAGTCAAAGAATGCGTGGAAGGTAAATTTTCACTTTAGCTCTGTATATGCTCAGTCACAACGCTAATATTAAATACCATTGTGTCAGATAGACCTTCTTACTTTCTTTATTTCAAATTAATAAGTTTGTATTGATTTCCAAAATAATGTTGTTCTAAAACAAGTCTAGAAACACTTCATTAAAGAGATGGCTTTAAATTACTAATTCTTAGCATAATTCACTGGACCAGTTTAATTGACAATTTCAAAACTGGAATTTCAAGATATTATTATGAAATTGAGTAATAAAATTGGAATTTTAAATGTGTATGAGCTCTCGAAGATTGTTTTTACTTCAATTCAATTTTAACTTGATTTATGTTTTGGAAAGAAACCACCACTGCGCACACAACTGCTGTTACAACGCGTGGAGCAACGACTCAAGCTGTTCGAACCACAACTGTCACATCTACTACTCCAGAAACGATTACGGAGGAAAAGAAAACATCGACAGCCGTATCCACACCCCGGCAATCAGCTGGTAAGAGAGATTTATCAAGTTGTTATTAGGGGCAACTAAAAAGGTGCAAATTTCACCTCATCCTATCAGGTATATGTCAAAGTTTTCTTTCTGCTGAACTTAATCAATGAGTCCAGAAGATGTATAATTTAAATGATTTAAAATCTTCCAAAATGTTGATAAAACACATTATTTATCTTTCTTTGCAAGATGTCTGCGTTGATGAAATGGAGGATTCTATTCCAATCGATGGTATTGTCTTTAGTCCGACGGGAGACCAACCTGAGAAACCTTTTGGTCAAACAGGAGTAATTCTACTCAATGGTTCATATCTTAAAGTTACACTTAAAAACCCTACGCAACTAGATGCTATAGTATTCACCACCACCAATGTACTCAAACCAGAAGATGTTTATAAAGTAACGGTTCAAGTCAGGAAATCACTTGATGAACCCGTACAAAACTACTTAAGTAACGCGGATGGTTCAGAACAGGTAGGTTCCAATATCATAATAGCACGAGCAGGGTAAACTTCTTAACGCTTCCCGCTTCCAATATTAATCAACTTCAAAAAGCACTTTCAAACAATGGAATATTTCGCAATCTCTTGGAAAACAAAATGTAACAAATCGGGCCCTTGTCATTTTCTAGACTGGCCGCTCATTTCATTTGCTGCTAAAGAAGACTAATCCTTTCTAATCACTCTTGTTTCGATACAGCAAATACCACTTGTTAGAAGAGTCCCGTCTGGAGATAAGACGAACGCAATTACTGCTGAACTAATCGTTCCGTTGCTTCACCCTAAAGAGCCTATGCTACAATATATTGTGAAAATCAAGACGGTTCCATTGAACGAGACGCTGTCTGTTTTAACTGTCGAAGCAAAGGAATGTGTAGAAGGTAATACATTTTAATATCACTTGGTTTGGATGTCAAATATTTCTTTATCAGAACTATAATGCTAACAAGATTTTGGTTACGAGTTATTTAGTGTTAATTCTCCTGAAGACAGTGTTGAACAATGTTTTCTTGATCTGAAGATGACACTCGCTAGAGTTCCAAAAGCTCAGCCCTCTGAAAAGGACGTCTCTAGTGAAAGATCAAACCTTATGTTTTACGACCTAGTGTATCTAGTAATTTCAAATCATTGTTTTTCTTACTTTCAGCAACAACTACCATTATGAGCACTGTTGTTAGTAAACGTGCAACAACTGAGGAAGTTGTGGAAGCTACAACAGTTAGAAAGACTACCGCAGCTTCAACAACGGAAGAACAGACACAGACTACGATTAGGTCGACCAAAACTCCGACAAGTAAGTGGTCATCAAAATAACTTGCTCTGCGACAAAACTGCTTAGTTGCATGCTTAATTTCCCCCTATATCGGTAAAACGTGAATAAAGTCCTCACACACCTACTTGGTAGTCAAAACGACACTCAAAAGCAATTTTATATTCTATTTTCAATCCAGACATAGCGATAACATACTTTCTCTGTCCGTTATTTCAGCAACAGAAATTTGTCCTGAAACCATGGAAGACATTCTGCCAAGTACTATGACGTCTGAAACGGGTGAATTGCCAAGCACTCCTACTGGAGAGAAGCAATGGTCTCCAAAGGACACAAACTCGGTCTTGACCATTACCCTTAAAAGCGCTACAAAACCAGACGCAATTGAAATAAAACCATCGGGTAATAAAACAAATGCCTTTGGCATTAGATTTATAGTCAAATTCCAGAAGACACCTGAATCACCGGAAGAAGATTTATTCTTGACGAAAGATGACCAACCAAAGGTGAGCTTCAATGCTTAAAAGCCTAAATAACTTAACTGTTATGGCAGAATGTTATAAAAATCTGCAAGATTAATACTTTTCCGCCTATTCTAAATGTAAGTGAACATGTATGTATCTATGTTAAGTTGAATAACTAAGGATAACAGATGTTAATCGTAAGTTCGGTCTACCTTCTTAAAGGAAATTACACCTGTTCTGAAGAAATTAGCGAAACCACCAACTTGGGCTATTCTTTTGGACTCACTGCTAACTGATGTTCAGGTCTTGAAGCTGTATACTACTCATATTCCAGCTGGTGCTGCGGAGGTTCCCACCCTTATCGTAGAAGTCAAAGAATGCGTGGAAGGTAAATTTTCACTTTAGCCCTGTATATGCTCAGGCACAACGCTAATATTAAATACCATTGTGTCAGATAGACCTTCTTACTTTCTTTATTTCAAATTAATAAGTTTGTATTGATTTCCAAAATAATGTTGTTCTAAAACAAGTCTAGAAACACTTCATTAAAGATATGGCTTTAAATTACTAATTCTTAGCATAATTCACTGGACCAGTTTAATTGACAATTTCAAAACTGGAATTTCAAGATATTATTATGAAATTGAGTAATAAAATTGGAATTTAAAATGTGTATGAGCTCTCGAAGATTGTTTTTACTTCAATTCAATTTTAACTTTATTTATGTTTTGAAAAGAAACCACCACTGCGCACACAACTGCTGTTACAACGCGTGGAGCAACGACTCAAGCTGTTCGAACCACAACTGTCACATCTACTACTCCAGAAACGACTACGGAGGAAAAGAAAACATCGACAGCCGTATCCACACCCCGGCAATCAGCTGGTAAGAGATTTATCAAGTTGTTATTAGGGGCAACTAAAAGGTGCAAATTTCACCTCATCCTATCAGGTATATGTCAAAGTTTTCTTTCTGCTGAACTTAATCAATG
The DNA here is from genome assembly GCF_039555335.1 of Amphiura filiformis. NCBI lineage: Eukaryota > Metazoa > Echinodermata > Ophiuroidea > Amphilepidida > Amphiuridae > Amphiura > Amphiura filiformis. The sequence goes on from NW_027305618.1 coordinate 47,771, forward strand.
AGTCCAGAAGATGTATAATTTAAATGATTTAAAATCTTCCAAAATGTTGATAAAACACATTATTTATCTTTCTTTGCAAGATGTCTGCGTTGATGAAATGGAGGATTCTATTCCAATCGATGGTATTGTCTTTAGTCCGACGGGAGACCAACCTGAGAAACCTTTTGGTCAAACAGGAGTAATTCTACTCAATGGTTCATATCTTAAAGTTACACTTAAAAACCCTACGCAACTAGATGCTATAGTATTCACCACCACCAATGTACTCAAACCAGAAGATGTTTATAAAGTAACGGTTCAAGTCAGGAAATCACTTGATGAACCCGTACAAAACTACTTAAGTAACGCGGATGGTTCAGAACAGGTAGGTTCCAATATCATAATAGCACGAGCAGGGTAAACTTCTTAACGCTTCCCGCTTCCAATATTAATCAACTTCAACCAGCACTTTCAAACAATGGAATATTTCGCAATCTCTTGGAAAACAAAATGTTGTAACAAATCGGGCCCTTGTCATTTTCTAGACTGGCCGCTCATTTCATTTGCTGCTAAAGAAGACTAATCCTTTCTAATCACTCTTGTTTCGATACAGCAAATACCACTTGTTAGAAGAGTCCCGTCTGGAGATAAGACGAACGCAATTACTGCTGAACTAATCGTTCCGTTGCTTCACCCTAAAGAGCCTATGCTACAATATATTGTGAAAATCAAGACGGTTCCATTGACCGAGACGCTGTCTGTTTTAACTGTCGAAGCAAAGGAATGTGTAGAAGGTAATACATTTTAATATCACTTGGTTTGGATGTCAAATATTTCTTTATCAGAACTATAATGCTAACAAGATTTTGGTTACGAGTTATTTAGTGTTAATTCTCCTGAAGACAGTGTTGAACAATGTTTTCTTGATCTGAAAATGACACTCGCTAGAGTTCCAAAAGCTCAGCCCTCTGAAAAGGACGTCTCTAGTGAAAGATCAAACCTTATGTTTTACGACCTAGTGTATCTAGTAATTTCAAATCATTGTTTTTCTTACTTTCAGCAACAACTACCATTATGAGCACTGTTGTTAGTAAACGTGCAACAACTGAGGAAGTTGTGGAAGCTACAACAGTTAGAAAGACTACCGCAGCTTCAACAACGGAAGAACAGACACAGACTACGATTAGGTCGACCAAAACTCCGACAAGTAAGTGGTCATCAAAAAACTAACTATATCGGCTCTTTACACACCTACGACACGACACTCAAAAGCAATTTTATATTCTATTTTCAATCCAGACATAGCGATAACATACTTTCTCTGTCCGTTATTTCAGCAACAGAAATTTGTCCTGAAACCATGGAAGACATTCTGCCAAGTACTATGACGTCTGAAACGGGTGAATTGCCAAGCACTCCTACTGGAGAGAAGCAATGGTCTCCAAAGGACACAAACTCGGTCTTGACCATTACCCTTAAAAGCGCTACAAAACCAGACGCAATTGAAATAAAACCATCGGGCAATAAAACAAATGCCTTTGGCATTAGATTTATAGTCAAATTCCAGAAGACACCTGAATCACCGGAAGAAGATTTATTCTTGACGAAAGATGACCAACCAAAGGTGAGCTTCAATGCTTAAAAAAGCCTAAATAACTTAACTGTTATGGCAGAATGTTATAAAAATCTGCAAGATTAATACTTTTCCGCCTATTCTAAATGTAAGTGAACATGTATGTATCTATGTTAAGTTGAATAACTAAGGATAACAGATGTTAATCGTAAGTTCGGTCTACCTTCTTAAAGGAAATTACACCTGTTCTGAAGAAATTAGCGAAACCACCAACTTGGGCTATTCTTTTGGACTCACTGCTAACTGATGTTCAGGTCTTGAAGCTGTATACTACTCATATTCCAGCTGGTGCTGCGGAGGTTCCCACCCTTATCGTAGAAGTCAAAGAATGCGTGGAAGGTAAATTTTCACTTTAGCTCTGTATGCTCAGTCACAACGCTAATATTAAATACCATTGTGTCAGATAGACCTTCTTACTTTCTTTATTTCAAATTAATAAGTTTGTATTGATTTCCAAAATAATGTTGTTCTAAAACAAGTCTAGAAACACTTCATTAAAGAGATGGCTTTAAATTACTAATTCTTAGCATAATTCACTGGACCAGTTTAATTGACAATTTCAAAACTGGAATTTCAAGATATTATTATGAAATTGAGTAATAAAATTGGAATTTTAAATGTGTATGAGCTCTCGAAGATTGTTTTTACTTCAATTCAATTTAGAAGTTTTTCTTTCTACTACCGGCTCTTGGATGGATGTATAAAGGAATAGTTCATGCGAAGACAAAGTCCATGTTGTAAAATATGTTGCTGAATTTATACGACTAAAAGCTCGCACCAATACAATATCCATCGTCGACCGGCATGTGTTTAACTTGATAGCGAGTACGCGTATCGCATCGACGCACACGTGTTATTTATCGTGTCATATCACACGGGTAAAGCTGGGTATGAACCAATAAGATTGCAGGAACATTCTCATGTGTTTAAGAATTGGGTGTAGTCATGTGTTCAGAGATGTTGGGACCATGTGTGCTGGACATGCTGTTGTGTATGCATCTGCGTGCATGGCGATGTGTGCATGCGCTCATGCTCCTTCACTTTATGTATGTGACGATAGCAATTTATGGTTTCTTTTTGCAATTATTTTCATCTCTTGCAATGTCTTATTTATATATCAAGTTTGTTCTTTATATATTATATAGTTGTACTATTGTAATATTTTGATGTCTGTTACTCTGTAAAATGGCCATGATGCTTTTTTTAATAAAATGAGATTAATAATGCTCTTCCCCTACCCCAAAGAATGTTTACAAGGTCAGAAAATTAATACATAAATCAACGCATATTGTATGTTTGCATTCAACTTTAACAGCATGATTCAATTTGAGATCCAATTTGATGTTTAAAAACACGCTTTAGCAATGTTTTTATCTTCTTCCTACAGCCACTACAACCATACACACTACAGCTGTGACAACGCGTGGTCCAACAAGTCAGAGGACTCAACGCACCACTGTCAAATCAACAACATCTGATGCAACCAAAGAAGTTATGACAACACAAACAGTCATCTCAACCGCTGCACAAGGTTAGGTTTAAAAGACATTCCACATCATTTCACTCCATGCATCCATTCCTTACATTCAGTTGTTTGGTTTTTTTTCATAAAAGATTCCCTTAAATAATTTATTGTTCTAATATACACACTTTATTTTAGATTTAGCGAAAGAAAATCCCTCCCTTTGCATTTCCCAACTTTTAGGTTCCTTAGCTGATCCCAAAAACACATTGAAGATGTTCAGAAACATAGCTCTAAACCTGTGATTTACAAGCTAAATTTAAATCAAACATTAGGCTCTACATTGGTCATTGTTAATTTTTGATGAAGCATATCAGAAATTGCTCCTTTTTGCTCCTTTTGTCACAAATACTAAGAAAACAAAATATATTATAGGTGACATGTATTAGATTTACAGTTTTAAAGTTATAGTCAGAATATTGGACAGCTCATATATAATTGGGAATTTGTTACCACCATGATAGTCTTTACGTTTTGCAATGCATATTATTTGATTAATTTTTACCTGTTGTAACTCTGTCGGATATCATAAGCTCTGAATTCTTATAAATGTTTACACATATTTTGACAGCAAATTTAAGCTAACATGGATTGTAGATCATAAGCAAAGTTCTTTTTATCTGATCCAGAATGTTCACTTACTTGCGTACGTTTCTGTAACCTGTTGTCTTTATGTACGTTTCTGTAACCTGTTGTCTTTATCAACACTTGATGGGTAGTGAATGCTATTGGCAACCGAATTTAGAAAAAGAAAAGGAAAACCAAGGTTGTTGAAACGTACAAAAGTACAGTAAGTGAACATTCTGGATCAGATACAAAGAACTTTGCTTGTGAGTTTACTATACTGAAATAATATAATTATATACTGAAACCACATAATATACATCTTTTGTGCTCTGCGTGGGCCGTGGCTTAAACATGAATTGGGAATCTTGTTAGTGTTGTCTTGTTCAATCATGTATTGTAGATATTTTCAAATAACTGGTTATAGTTGAAAGAGAAGAATCAGCTAACTTTTATATAAATAATCGTTTTAGTCTATAACATTCGAAATATATAGCCTTACGTACTCATGTATCTGCTGTTCCTAATCTAAACAAGGCATTTACATTCATCTGGATAAAAAAAATCATATTGATTCAAAGGAAATATGTGATGTGATCAAGCAAAATCAGTCGGAAGTCGGAAATATTGCTTTTCAGATACAGCCAAGAAACAAAGGAAAGTCTTTCTTTTGTTGCCTATTGTTTTGGAAACTCTTCACCTAAATGAAGAGATTTCATACTTCTAGTCCAATAAAACAGTACTCACTGTGGACGTTTCGAAGTCTTGCAGACTTCTTTTTCAACACTGATGTTGTTGTGATGATCTTCTGTTTACCGCTGATGATATAGGTTGCTTAGCAACGCGGTTGCCAGTTGGTTTTCCAAGAAGATCGTCAAATGCGTGAGTAAGATTGTATTGCCCCTCGTCCCTGTTCATGATGTTGTCTTGCTTCCTGATCTGAATTGCCTCCTTTATCCATCGCTTATATCTGTCCGCCTCCTTGCCTACTACCCTAGCCCCTTCCCAGTCTATAATGTGATCTTTGTCCATAACATGGTCCGTGATGGCTGATTTATTGACCTTTGATTCTGATGCCTTTCTGCTAGCTCTGGTTCTTACTGTAGCCCCTGCTTTCTCCGCCTCTGCCCGGTGCTCTTCGATACGCTTGCCAAACTTCCTGCCTGTCTCTCCAACATACGTTGATTTAAATTCTCATGATGTTGTGTCCCTTCACGTGCACTCCGATACACAAGGTTCTTGAAATTGTGAGAGAGAGAATAGAGAAAGGTTACATGAAGGAGTACAATAAGACATCTGGTTACAACTTGTCGGTGGATGACGTGGTCGAGTTGTTGGACTTCATCTTATCCACAACATATTTTACCTTCAGAGGTAAGATCTTCAGACAGCTATTTGGGGCAGCTATGGGCAGTCCTGTCTCACCGCTTGCTGCAAATATTTTCATGGAACATCTTGAACAGTCTGCTATCGCCACGGCTCCATTGAATTGTAAGCCTAAGCTCTGGAAAAGGTATGTGGATGACATTTTGGAGGTTGTCAGCAAAGACGGAGTCATACCACTCACAGATCATCTCAACAGTATCGACGATTCGAATTCTATAAAGTTCACCTTTGAGGAGGAGAAAGATGGCAGGATTCCATTCCTGGACACCCTCATCGTTCGTCGGGATGATGGCTTTGTCAAACTGTTGGTGTATCGTAAAGCCACACACACCGACCAATACCGACCGTTACACCAGAAATTGGGCGTAGTAAGAACTCTAATGGACAGAAAAAATAAAATCATCACAGAAGACACAGACAAGGAACAGGAGGAAGCTAACATCAAAAAAGCGCTCAACACATGCGGGTACCCGCCTTGGAATATTGACAGAGTTAAGAAGCAAATGGAGACACCCAGAGAGAAGAAGAACACCAAGAAGGATGAGAACAGCAAATCCCATATGTGGAAGGTGTTTCTGAACGTATAGCCAGGACTTTCAAAAATTACAACATTGCAACAGCTATGAAACCTCATTGTACGCTCAGAAACATGTTGGTTCATCCCAAAGATAAGCGTGATCCACTCAACACCACGGATGTCATATACTCCATGCCATGTAAGAACTGTGAATCAACGTATGTTGGAGAGACAGGCAGGAAGTTTGGCAAGCGTATCGAAGAGCACCGGGCAGAGGCAGAGAAAGCAGGGGCTACAGTAAGAACCAGAGCTAGCAGAAAGGCATCAGAATCAAAGGTCAATAAATCAGCCATCACGGACCATGTTATGGACAAAGATCACATTATAGACTGGGAAGGGCTAGGGTAGTAGGCAAGGAGGCGGACAGATATAAGCGATGGATAAAGGAGGCAATTCAGATCAGGAAGCAAGACAACATCATGAACAGGGACGAGGGGCAATACAATCTTACTCACGCATTTGACGATCTTCTTGGAAAACCAACTGGCAACCGCGTTGCTAAGCAACCTGTATCATCAGCGGTAAACAGAAGATCATCACAACAACATCAGTGTTGAAAAAGAAGTCTGCAAGACTTCGAAACGTCCACAGTGAGTACTGTTTTATTGGACTAGAAGTATGCAATCTCTTCATTTATTTATCAACAACAGTCCTGAGGAAAATGTTCAGTAACACTTCACCTGTTTATATCTTTAGAAATAAATGTTCAATTTCAATGGGTTTCTGCAAAAATATAGCTTTGCACAGGTGGTTTTTTTAATAAAATCATGTAGAAAACCGAAAATTTAAAATGCTCGACTTCAGATCGCACCACATATAATATACACCTTTTGTGATCTGCGTGGCTTAAACATGAATTGGGAATCTTTTTGTTACGCTCTCAAGCAGAAGTAAAATGTTGTAAGTAACGAAAGAAAAGAAATACCAAAGTTGGGTTATAAAATTATAGTTAACATCAAATTTGAGTAGAAAAAGGCCTAACAACAACAAAGTCATTTTTCTTTATTCTTCATATTCCTAAAGTTTTGTATCATTTTACATAACATTGTAACCGGATTTTGTCTTTGCTTTCCCGATTATTAAAATTAGCATTAATCTGATCTAAACTGCTGCCTTTGAAATTACTTGCTTTGTAGGTGAAACAACTACAGCACTCATAAGCACAACTACAACAAAAATGGAAACACCTTTGCAAACAACTATTCAAGAAACGAGCGTGACAACGGCTGCTGAACCATCAACAACCACTCAAGGTATTTTTTAAATGAAATTTAGACATTCATATAAATTAAATGTTTAAGGTATGATTTATTAATGAGGTATTTAGTGCTAGTAAACCAGGATTCATGCTATGCTCTTTATTAACATTTACCTGAACTGAATATTTTATTACGATAGAACGTTGTGATAAAAGTTTGGGACTGGACTTACAACTTGAAAGTGACAGACTCACATCAGACGGATCAAGGGCGAGCTCAGACGCAACCAAGTTGTATTCGCAACAGGCGTGGACTCCTGTTAAACCCAAACCATGGATTGCAGCAGTTTTCCGACAACCAGTAGAAGTGACTTCTCTTCTGATGGAAAGCAATACCAATGACAATATGGTCGTAAAGTTTACTTTAGAAGTAATGGTGCACGGCAGTACGGAGTGGAAACCAATTGTGAACGCTAACCAAGAAATTCGAGTAAGAATTTATTAAGAAAAAACAACACGTGCTTGAATTAGGAAAATAGCTTTTAATGATAATGATTCAATTAATACGTATCGCAATCACAGACTTCACCCTTCCTTTCTTATATTTGCTTATGATATTTGTTAGCCACTCGCAAATTGTATTTCTTTCAGGTATTTTCCAACGAAAATTCTGGTAACAATGTAGACTCATTGGATATCGAAGAAGTAATAACCATGATCAAACTTAATTTTGTGGGACCATTAGAAGGACGTGGCGCTACCATACGTATAGAATTTTACGGATGCCAGAGAGAAGGTTAGATTTTTACTAAATATGTTAAACTATAGACCAAATTTAACCCTACCGAAAACTCTGCATATATTTTCGTCAATACTAATTGGATAAAGATCCATTTTGTTTCAACAGTGTGTCAGACTGTAAAACCCAATTATTATTTATAGGTTAATGAACGCGTATTACTTGTTGGGAGATAACTTAGACAAAATACTGATCGCGCGCTGATGTTGATGAGTCTAATCCACGAGCCCCGAAGGGGGAGTGCATTAGACGCATCAACATCAGCGCAAGTGCATTATTTAGTCTAATTTCTCGAGCAACAAATAATACGCGTTCATTAACCTATTTCATACACGAGAAGAAAAAACACGTGATTTTTGCTGTTTTTTTAAACAAAATATTACACTAAAATATTGGAAAACAGAACCAAATATAAATGCATCAACCCGCCCAAAAATGAATCTAGTCTACGCGACGCGAACGCGTGTGCAAGCACTGCGCGTAGTACGCGGAGTGCACAATATACACAATCAATGCATGGTTTGGATTTTTCTAACGATTGCTCTGATTGGTTCGCGCTATCTTAGAGTGTATGAAGATATGTTATAAACTTGTTGAGTCACAAAATTGAGTACAAATTCATATATTTATTTGTCTCTAATACGCGGAGTGCACAATATACACAATCAATGCATGGTTTAGATTTTTCTAACTAACGATTGCTCTGATTGGTTCGCGCTATCTTAGAGTGTATGAAGATATGTTATAACTTGTTGAGTCACAAAATTGAGTACAAACTCGTGTATTTATTTGTCTCTCCTTTAATTGTGTCTTAAATGGTGCGGTGTTTCGGGCCACATTGGTCTTCTCACTTCATCCATTTTAATTAGGTATTTTGTACTTAAATTGGAGTGGCGTAATTTAAAGACCAATGACGTAGCATGATGACGTCATTCTGTGCCGTACCAAATCCGTAATTTAGATGATTGATGTCAATCAAGTATCTTATCTTGAACAGCAATTTGTTGAAATGTTCTTTGATAGCATTGCTAGAAACTAGCAAGATAAATAAACTAATTTTCTAATAAAAAAAGATAAATAAACTATATGTAATTTGCTAATACCTTTAATTTCACAGTGCCAACAACTATACAGACTACAGTGATTACTACAACTGAAATCACAACTACTACCCCACAAACAACGATTGCACCCACAACAACCGTAAAACCAACGACAACTGCTGCAACATCCACTTCTGCAAGTACCGTTTTTGGTTAGTCCTTTAGTTTTTTTAATATTCAAATGTGCATTTAGTGCAAAAAGGTCTTTATAATTTTTGTATGGGTGGGTTGTGGGTGGGTAGAGGAGTGTGCATGGTGTGGGATGTGTAAGGGTGGGGTGTTAATGGGTGCTGACAACACCCTTAACGTGTTTTTAAATTGATTGTATATATCACAACGTTGTTTAAGAATTAAGTTTGCCACTCTAGTTACCACAGGTCAATAAACTCAAAATGCAACATAATTATTCATCTATTTAATAAGGTGCCTGCTACGAGAACCTTGATGAACTGGAAGCTATCAAAGCTATTCTGACATCGGACGGAGCTAATGCTGAATCCACGAAACTCAATGCAACGGAACCATGGTCACCAACTGGAAATAAACCATGGGTGGCGGTTGAGTTTAAAACACCAGTTCGACTTTCTAGCATCAAAATACAAGGTGATGATAAAGGCAACGGCGTGTTAGCATTTGTTGTCAAGATACAGCCAGTCGGAGAAACTCAAGCTAAATATTTGAAGGATGGCGATGATGACATTAAGGTAACCATTGTAACTAGATTTTAGCAAATCGTCGTGCATCGTATGTGACATTTATTCCGAAAAGTAGTTGTTTTCAGATTAGAAAAAGAGAGTCATTACGCACATTTTAAAGTGCAGAAAAAAGAAGAGCAAGATATACCAACTTGATGTGGGCCATACTAAGATGTATGATTTTACAAGTTACACCAAGGATAGTATGTATGTATATGGTCAATTCCAGCGAAAGCGGACAAAATTCTCTCTATGTTAACTTTCCACTTTAAAATGTCATTAATAAAGGAAATCACGTTATTGATGGAGCATATCATGTCACGTCCAATGTGCTCTCTTTGTGCATATAGGCCTTTACTAGCAAGTCATACCAGGGGACAAGTTATGATGGCTTAAATGAATTGGCGTTACCCACGAATTCAAAGATAAAGCACCATATATGTCACTGAATGTCCTTCAATCAAAATGAAATTATTACCGTTAGAAAGACGTTTGCATGATCTCTCATCATATGTAAAACGATTGAATTCCACCAAAGTTTGTGGACTCTAGAGGCCTTTAAGTCAATTTGGCTAATAATTGTGTTACCCGCGTATCAAAAATAAAATGATCGTTCTGAAAAATGTTAAGTGAATATGCCATAAATGACTATATCATGAAACGAAGTTTCGTTCTATAATTCTGAGGTCCAAGTGATTATTTTATGCAAATACGTTTTACCCATAAAATTCCATAAAATCAAATTTGACGTTACCCACGTATCAACTGTTACCCACGAGTCCAGCAAATATAATTGCCATAACTTAAATTAACATTTAATGACTTTGGACACTGAATTTAGTTTGACAAGCGCTTAAAATTATAAATCGTAAAAATACGCTACGACGGTTTAAACTTTTGTTACCCACGAATCCCGAATAGATGCTAACCTTGAAAAACAAGGAAATTGTTTATTTTAAGTTTAAATCAGCATTATATTCAAGCCATGGGTATGCTATAATTTTTACAGTACTTACAGTTTATGCACCTAAGAAACGCAAACCCCAAACGGTACTATAGTACTTATAGCTTTACCCACGAATTCGGCGTTACCCACGAATCCAAGGATTTACTCGTAAATTATATGTTTCTTATGCATATTAACATTTTGAAAACATGCGAAATAGGTTCCAAAACAGTCCTGTTTAATAGCGTCCTCTTGAAGGTATACTGAAGCTGTATCATGAAGTTTTGATTGATTATCCTAAATTACCATTTTTTGGGTAAATGCAATTGGTTAGAGAAACGAGAAGCATTGAAACACAATGGAGGAATAACCGCATGATGGTTTCCAACCTTCTGTATTATTTTCTATTTTGCCGCTTACCAATACATACCTTCAAATATGTGTTACCCACGAACATTTTGGTTACCCACGAATCCCTACTTAAATTATAGTTAACAATGTATTGATAGTGTTTTAGTTAATAGGAAGTGTTTTAGTTAATAGGAACTGTCAAACACGAGTTAATAGAATATTGATGCATGAAAATATGGAAGGATTTTACTAAAATAATAATATAAAACTGTTTGCACTGTCTATTTGAATTTGGCAACTTCATTATTCTCACAATTTTTATACCCAAAATGCCATAATGATCCATTCTAAATATTCCATGTAGGTTGTATTTTGATTAAAATTCATTTTAGTGCCATTGCAGCCTGAATTATTGACATACGGAAACGTATTATTTTTTTTTTTTTTAAATTAATAGGAATTGCTATTTTCCAGACGCTGTTACCCACGAATCCATCCGAGATCCTCATCCTGCGACGAGATACAAAATCTAACTTTATATTTATATGAAGCATTTATTATAATCTTTCGAAATAATACAGTAATGTTAAATGACAGCCACTTTGGAAAGAGTTCGAAGAATTGACACAATCTTAACTGTACACCTGGTTCTTTCTTAAAATTTGTAATAACCAAAACATTTCTTTGTAGATATATGTAATAAAATTCTATTTTACGTTCAAAGTCTTCACAGATTTCTAGTGTATATGAGTCACACATAAAATATTGAAAGATATTAAAGAAAGTGAAATTTTATGGCGTACAACAGGTGAAAAAAGGCTTGAATTCGTGGGTAACATGCATATGCGCATTTAACACTTTATTTGGTCTAGCAAGAAAAGTTATTTTTTTAGCAATCCGATGGCACTTCCACCTGATGATTCACTAGATATGATCGTCTCATTTGATAAGTCTAGAATTGAAAAGGAAAACATTTTCAAAACGGCCCCCAGAGAGAATTGTGTCCCGCTTTGGCTGGAATTGACCATATACAACGGCCTATATAGCTTATCTGATGTTCATAAGAACACGGTCATGCTTATATTATGTAAAGCATTGTTAGAATGCAAAGGTGATTTTATATACATTCAATTGGCTCTTTTCAGGGACACCAAGAACTCTGAAAAGAGAAAGTCAATTAAATGTCTATCCCTAAGTGGTATTCTGCTCACCCACTTTTTATTTTGCTTGTTTACTCTCGCTAAGGTGGTATATCTTGCTCTTTTTCTAGCCAGTTCATTTCTTTCCAGATGTTCTTAGATTGTATCATTTATTGATCCTTGATGTGTTTTGTATTTTCGTCCATTTCGTTCACCATCTACCCACTACCGAACTAATGTATTACTTTTTAATTAAGAAAATTAGGCAAAACGTTAAGGTTCTTGGGAAACTGTTTTTGCGATACTCTTGTAAAATGGTTATTGCTATATGCACATTTTTTCAGTTCATGTGACTATATTTGACTATAAAGTTCTTCATTCCCCTATATATAGCTTTATTAAGAATTGGGGTTAAACATCATGAATTTGTTCTACTTTCATTAACTGCTTTGAAAACACAAACAAGCTTCTCTCACTTGCGATGTTTTGCACTTATAGCGCGAAATGTTACAATAATGTTAATATACCCGTTAGGCGTAAATCTGTTTATTGTAAGTATACTTAAACAACGGTTTTCAAATTGTAATTAACTATATGAATAAAATGGGTCGTAGACCTTTGATAATTAGTCGCAACCATCAACCAATATAAGTATAAGGGACTATAAATAAGATAAAAATAACATCAGCTGAACTTCAAGACTCGACATAGAGGTAAACAACAGCTCAAAAACATTATATTTGTCTTTGTACTGTACCAAATCATCTTTAAATATGGGCGATAAAGAATTCATTAGTTCTATGTTCCTCTTGAGTCACTTTAGATTAACTCAAAAATGTTTTTTTACAAATTAAAAATATTAGCAATTGGTAGCACATTTTGATTCACACAAAGTGGTCCTATTTACAATGTAGACTGCTGCCCTCAGTCGTCAACCATCTGGATTGACGACTGAGAAAACTACGTGGAAAAAAAGTGACGGATTTTGCAACAGGATTCCTGTGGCATAGAGCGTGCGCAGTTGTGTCCAAATTGACCTTTTGACCGAGTTCGTTGTTTTTAGAAGTTCAGAGCGCGATCTTTTCACAGCGGCGCGGTACAGCGACGCGGTATACGGGCGCCGCTAGTCAGTCGCGCTACGGCGCACAGCCAAAGTCGCATTGAATACTTTTCAGAAGTCCGTCACGATATGGACTGTAAGATAATCAGTCGTCACTACGAAGCATACACAGTACATGCGAAGTGTAGACGGCTGATTGGAATTAGTCTATTTACAATGTCAGATACAGTTTACTTTGGTCACAATGGGTCACTATGAACTCAGACAATGCAGTATGTCTGCCTTACTTCATAATTGAACTCTGCATGCTTTGTGACATTTGATGGACAAATAGCCGTCCCGATAAAGATCTAATTTTAGGTTATACAGAATTTTAAAATAAACCGTTATTTTTCTGTTGTCGTCGTGCAGTTCTTTTCGGTGCAGAAAATAGATGATGCAGCTGATATAATTGAAGTTCCTGTCAATAGTGGAGATGAGGCTATTCAATTAGTTGAAATTGTTATTGAGGCTCCGAAGAAATCCACCTCATTACGTTTTGCACTGATGGGATGTGCAGAAGGTAATTTTTTTCAGTTTTAAGTTAATTTAGTCATGCAACCTTTTTACCGTTATGTTTGATATATTTTCGTAACATACTTATCTTCTCACCAACTTTTTTACAAAATCGCAACACTTTAAAGTCTGATTAACTGATTTACCTATTCTGGTTTGCACGTATTGTTATGTTCCTTTTACAGCACCGACCACAACCATCACTACTACAATCACTTCCACTTTATCGTCTGTGACTCCGGGTAAGAATACTTACAATATACTTACAGCATTTGTTATGCAAAACTTGCTAGAAAATGTAAATTAATTGACCCTGGTTCTAATGAGGCCAATTTTGTAACAACCGCTTCCCCTATACATCAATTTTAACGCCTAATAACGTTGTTGCAACTGCCTCCCCAACCATCCATTTTTGTTATGCCTAACAACGTTGTTCCAACCGCCTACCCTTTACATCCATTTTTGTAACGCCTGACAACGTTGTTGCAACCGCATCCAAATCCATCCATTTTTGTAATGCCTAACAACGTTGTTGCAAACGTCTCCCCTATACATCCATTTTTGTAACTCCTAACAACGTTGTCGCAACCGCCTCCGCATCCGTCCATTTTTGTAACGGCTAACAACGTTGTTGCAAACGTCTCCCCTATATATCCATTTTGTAATGTCTAAAAACGTTGTTTCGACCAACGTGCTATTTTCATGATATTTATGAACAGACCAGACCTGATAAGAAAATGTTTAAAAAAGGGGTTAACACATAACCTGATCAGGAAATGGGTCTTTGTGAATGTTTGTTAAATTAGGCAACCTTAGATAATTTTAGTTGAAGGACACTTTATATATATTTGATCATGAATCGTGTTTTAGATATTTGCTTACCATATAATATCACGAAATCTGCCGAGGTTTGCATATCAATTAAATATTTTCTCAAATTTAATAAGTGAAGGTCATCATTCATTCTTTTTACTATAAAATTGTTTGTGGGGTCGACATTTCCTGATCTGGAAATTTGCCCAGGCTGATGAAAGAAAATGTATATTTTCACCTGAATATCAAGCCCCTTCACAGGACTAGAGTTCTGCCTCTGCTTCTGCTTCTGCTTGAATACTCCTCAACGCTACAATTGTAACCAGACGAGGAGGAAGTTGTGCGCAATGCGTTAAAGATGTTATGCTTGTTGACTTTGATAGTGGTTCAGGACCTCTTGCTTAAATGACTTGGTTTCTTCAATGGTTACTATGTTTTGTGGGATAATGTTCCAATCCTTGATTGTGTTTGGGAAAAACGAGTTGACCCAACAGTCCTTTCTCCCCGGTGGTCTTTGGTAGGCTTTGTTGTTGTTCTTTCGTGTGAGGCGTTTCACCGGCTGCAGATAATTTTGCTCTGGGGTGGCTGCCTGACCGTTTGCGATTTTATGCAGAAGTGTGACTCTGTTGACCTTCCTACGAAGCTCAAGTTTATCCCATCCAAGGGATGTCAACATGCTGGAAGGACTACTCTATCTACTGTAGTCTCTCTTCACGAATCTTGCCGCCCGTCTTTGTACTGATTCAATCTTTTTGATCAGCTCTCCGTTGTTTGAGTCCCATACTGTACAATTAGGTTATATGTGTGTTTTGCAACCCTTTGTCTCGGGTTTTCATTTATTTATCTGTCTCTAATCAAAGCGTCAATTGCTTCTGTTTATGTGTTCAAAGATGCGGACTGTTCTTTTTACAGAGTGGTTTTTATTACGTACATTGTTTGACTTTGTGTTAAGATGTTATTACTTTATTATGTATTTAATTGACATATTATGTACAACTAACGAACTATTTTGATTTTACAGTTTGTACTGAACCATTGGAAATGAAATGTGGATGTATGAAGACTTGTAATGATATAGGCGATGATGCTTACAAGTGTACTACAGAAAACTGTGTTGAAGATTGCTACTGCAAAGAAGGATTTGTACTGAATAACGGGCAATGTATTAAAGAAGAAGAGTGTGCTTGTTACTATAACGGCAAAGTTTTAGAGGTATGTTATCTAAGAGGACAAAACCTGTTATTAAGCTTGCTTTCTTTTAAAGCCATCATGTACGATCGTATAATATGAATTTGGTTAAACCAGATTTTTGAGCATATTTGTAATGTTTTCAAAAAGTGAAGGGCACAGAAGGTACCTGCTTCCAGTAATAACCCGGTAAACCTCGCAATACCGTATTAGATTAGGAATTCTTCTATATACAAACATATTGTTATTTAACCTCGTACGTTGCACCTTGCATTCCTTGGTTAGAAACCAGCTTCACGTCATTAGTCCAAGATGTTGGTGGACGTCCTCCTCCTCGTCGGCCTTCCGTAGCCCCTTGCAAAATTTGTTTTTCTACACCTCCATTTTTCCTGACAATATGGCCAAAGTGCTTCAGCTTTCTCTCCATTATGTCGTTTTTGATGGTTAGACTTGTGCCAATCTTGTCGAGGATCCAGGAATTTGTTCTCCTGTCTTTCCATGTCACTTGCAGAAGCCTCCTGTAACACCACATCTTGAAAGCATTAACTCTTTTCCTATCATTCTTTATCACAGTCCAAGACTCGCATCCGTAAGTAGCAATGGAGAACACAGTTGCACGAAGTAGGCGTACCTTGAGGTCAATGGATAGGCCTCTGCTTTTCCATATGCTTGACATGTCCTGCACAGTTGTCCTTGCAATAGCCAGTCTTCTCTTAATTTCAGTTGTGCTGTCACCGCTGTTGTTAATTATTGAACCCAGATATTCAAATTGCTTCACCTTTTCAATCTGCTGTCCACCTATCACAAACCCATCACTTTTCCGATCTCTGTCTACAACCATTATTTTTGTCTTCTTTGTGTTCAGGAGAAGGTGTTTTTTCTTCGATTTTAAACATGAGAGTACTGGGCATTACAATTATGCAAAAGGTAGAAATTTGAGGGCGTCGCTGTGGAGCTAATCTCACATTATGGTTTTAAATCAATTTTCACTTTAAAATTGCACTATCCAGCGGTAATACAATAATATTTTTAAGTGTTGCAGTATTATCCTTTACACAAATCTGTCCTCGACCATCAAAACGTTTAAATAATGGGTTCAGCTATAGCTCGCGCATTATATATGTTTTACTGAGTGTAGAGGATACTGCATTTACCCTTTATTTCTTAATTAAACATAAACTGTAATATGCTGATTGCTTCTTGCTGAGCATGCTGAGTCGCTAATTAGCTGACACGTCAATAAAACGTAACATACTCACTTGAAATGTTTTATCGGTAAATCGTGAAACTAACATGGATAATATAATATGTAATATTACATTTGTTTTCGTTTTTACTACTTTCATAGTTTGGCGAAATGGTCAGAGTAGACGACTGTTCCAGCGCTTTCTGCGACGAGGAAACAGGCATTGAAGTTGTAGAAGAATGCAACATCGAAGCAAATATGTGCGAGGAAGGTTTTGAGCTTAGAGATAGGCCAAACGAGTGCTGCAAATGCGAACCAGGTTGGTTACTAAAAATTTACAGTTATTTATTACCTTTTACATTCGCACCAAACAAACCACCATATAAAAGAAGCCAATTTGTAGGAGCGTACTGGAGCCAACGAGCCAAGGGTAAAATATTCTCAAACCGTCTCGCCGACCCGCTTCTAAAATTGCTTTACCGGAATTTGCTAATTCAATGCTAAAGTTGGGAGAAATTAGGACAATGGTGGTCTAAAACCGGTCCAAAAGAAGATGGACATTATACGTTTTGGCCAATTTTGTCCCGATATTTTGAGCCAGAAGGCCTCCCCCCCCCGACCCCTGGACCCCACCGGTACGTCTCTGCTTTTAACAAACCGCATTGTGTTGGAGGTGTTTTGATCGTAGGAGCACGCAAACATCACCCTAGCTGTTTCAAGCCTGCAAACCCGTCTCCATCCATATTAAATCAATAAATGCAATATATTTGGTGATTTAAAACCATATTTAGACCTTACACCTTATACACTAATGTTACGAGTATGTAAGGAATCCCAGCTTATCTTAAAAAACTTGCGTTTGCACGAATTGCGGATTGATATAGCGGGGTGCTCCCTGAAGTTACATGAAAGCTAGAAATACTTTACGTAACTATGCAACTCATTAATGAATTAATTGCATATAAATATACAAGTCCAATATGAAAATACAAACAAATAGATTGTTCGATCTGTTCCTTTGATCATTGCATATTTGAGGCCAGGTGACACGAGGTCGAAACCATATCGTTATACCAAATAGTGCATCTCTATATTTATTATTCATATGTGTCCAGACATGGATAATTATAAATTTATTTATTTATTTTATCTCTATCGTATCGCTTTAGAATGTACCAATGGCACATATTGGAAAGAAGATTGTGGCTGCAGTAGAATGTGTGATGATCTAAGTAAAGTATGTGATAAGAAATGTGAACCGGCTTGTGCATGCCCAGAAAGTCTCTTCTGGAATGGTGAGGAGTGTGTCGAGAAAGAAATGTGCCATTGCGAGCATGCCGACAGAAAGGTAACACAATCTTATAATTGACCTTTTCGGTAAATCCCATAAGCCTGTGCGAGTACACCTGATATGTCGTCATTTGACGTCATGTTGACTTGCAATGCGCAGTAACGATGTTCGATAAACGACGTGCGCATCGGCGCAGATCAGCGTGACGTCAAATGACGACATCTCAGGTGTACTCGCAAAGGCTTATGGGATTTACCGAAAAGGTCAATTAACATTATAAATATACAGTCATGTTCAAATTTTGTATCGTACAGACTTGACATTTAATATGGAATATTTTTTCGCAAAATTCCAAGACTGGTCTGGAAGGGCTCTCTGCATAAACCGCACGAGCAAAATATTAATTGGGGTGTGTCGGGAAATAGTGTAAACTAATATTTGGACAGAAAATGTGCTTTCCATTAGTTTACATTATGGCCATAATGTAGTGAATTAGCCTAAAAATTTCAGCCTCCATAAATCCGCCATTTTAGGCAAATTCGCTATATTATGACCACCATAATTTAAAATTGTTTTACGGGAAAACACGACCAGGGACTTCGTTTTAGGTGGTTTTTGAATCTATCAAACAATAGATTTACCACTAGTAAGATAATACAAAATAAAGCACACAGGTATGTATAATGTTGATAAGCATTCTGCCATGTAATATAACACCACTTTCCTTTAATTTTTTGTTCAATCATTCCCTAGCAATGAATGTGTTACAAGTGGACTTTTATACATACTGGATTTCAATCAATTTGTTACAAGACTCAAATCATTGAATATGTTACTTCTTTCAAACATGCTATTTTTCACATGCCCAATAGACACAATAATGAATTTGAGTTGTTCTTTCATGCATATAAATGTCAAGTCTTTTGTATTCATATATTCAATTATTTTACACCATCTCCCGACGCACCCATTAATGCCCGTAAAGACAATAGAAATTTTACATATAAATATCAAGTCTGTATTCTTGAATGTTAAAACAACACATTCCACACCATCCAACAACAGTTTCGGATGAGTTTCATAAAATTCGTGTGTCTAATCCTGTTTTGGTACGAAATTGGTCCAGCGGATTTTTATGTTTACCACATAAGGCCAACGCACAATTTTAATTGAACAAAATAAAAAGGCTACATTCTTACATATTGTCGCTGGGCAACAAAAATCTCACATGTAAATTTGGTCTCCATAATCCAAACCTCATAATTATGAAGGTAAAAATTACAAACAAAAAAATTATTATGTCACGATTTTCTCATTTTGATACCAAAACGGTTCAAAATTAAAGAATTTACATAGAAAATACTGGTATTTGTTTATTGATATTTATAGTCAATTATTCAGTTTACAGTTAAAAAGAAAGTACCAGAAGGTGTGTTAGGACATTTTTGTCAAGCAAAAAATTACCAAATTTGCACATGAGGTACTATACAGGGTCTACTTTTGTCACTGTAGGTTTTGTATTTGACCTTTGGAATAGCGCAACTCTATGACCTTTTCTCGTTTAGGCTTCAAAATTTAAAGTTCATAATACAATACAGTAATTCTCACACTCTTGACGAAGTCGTTATAAGAAAAAGAAACATTTTGGGCAATTTACTCCTTTAGGATGAAGATTCATGGTTCGAAGAAGATACATGCAAACACTGCAAATGGAAGGATAAGGACAACTGTATATATCAATGCGGTGAAAGGTGTCTTTTAACGTGCGATGACCCCAATGTAAGTATTATTACAGTTTTTTAAACCAGCCTTCCAGTAGTGATCATTCATAATTTAAATCAATATGTCACCTTGTCATTTCCCATCAACGGCATCATTAAAACCACCAACACCGCAACATCATCATTATTATCATCAACGGCGTCATTAAAACCACCAACACCGCAACATCATCATTATTATCATCAACGGCATCATTAAAACCACCAACACCGCAACATCATCATTATTATCATCAACGGCATCATTAAAACCACCAACACCGCAACATCATCATTATTATCATCAACGGCGTCATTAAAACCACCAACACCACAACATCATAAAACCACCAACACCACAACATCACCATTATTATCGTTAACGGCATCATTGAAACCATCAACATCACAACATTATCATTATGTTCATCAACGGCATCATCAAAACCACCAACACCGCAACATCATCATTATTTTCATCAACGGCATCATTAAAACCACCAACACCGCAACATCTTCATTATTATCGTTAACGGCATCAAAACCATCAACATCCAATATTACCTTTGTTCATCAGGCAGCCAAAACCGTTGTTAAACCGTGATGAATCACACTTTTTCTGTAGCGTATACGCGAATGCGAACACCAAACTCACGCGTTACGCGAGAAACGCGTAAATCACAACATCATGCCTGGTTCATTTGTGCGTATGCAAAACCACCAACACCGAATTCAGTATTTTCAGATCATTAAAACCACCAACACCGCAAATTTTCCGTTTTATTCTCATAAAATTTATGATGGTATTAACAGAGAAATCATCGAAGTTTTTGTAAAGCTTAGTCTCGACAATTGATTAACTTTGACATTTCCTCGTAAAATAATCGTGAATTATACGATCTTTAGCTTCTTTTCGTTGTTGAAAGGATTCAATCATGTTTCACCGTTGTTCATCACCGTTTAACAAGATTGTATCTTATTTCTGCGTGGTTTACTTAGCTCCTCGCAAAGTAAACCACTGGACGCGGCGAATCAGCCGTAAAGTCGGCCCCGTCATCGTTGTTTTATTTCGGTGATGAACAACGCTTTAAAATGATATATCATTTGACTTCAAACGAATCCAAATCAACGGGGTTATCATTAAAACCACCAACATCATCATTATTATCAACAATGGCGTCGTTAAAACCACTAACACCGCAATATCATCATTATTATCTCGTCACACCCTTGTTGTAATCTTTGAATGTGTGTACCTCAATTTTCTTTGCTTACAGATGACATTAGTAAACGAAGATAAAGATGATGGCAAATGTTGTCACTGTGTACCAAAAGGTAACATTCATGCAAAAGTCTTTCAGATACCTTACCCAAGATTGTATCTTATTTCTATTTAGAACTGGAGGAGATTGAATTAAAGCAATATGAATTTCATTTGACAAAAGTGTGATATATGGGATTATTAGCTTAAACAACGTTATTATGTCAAGCATATAAAAGTTGAAACGCATTTTTTACAGGTTTAGCTAAAAAGGTAAAGGTTCTCGTAGTTATACCAGTTATTTTTGCTTCTGTATATCCTAAATAAAGACAGACATGTCATAATTGGAACTAGCAGTAATAGCTGTACCGGTATATTTTAGCTTTAAGACCTTATTTATTGAAATTTGTCGAAAAGACTCGATGGTCCAACATTCCAAAGAAAATGCAAATTCAAAAGTTTGCTGCATTGGATGCACTATTGATTTGTTACACAAAGCGTTCTCGAACAAGAGAACTAGTGCCGTGCTCTCTATTGAATAGAACATTAAATACAACCTTTAAAGGGACTCGATCTTTTGTGCGTAATTATAGAGGGCCAGGGGATTAAATCTGTCATTAAAAAAATCATTTGAAGAAGTCAAAGAGCCCTAAGAATAAAAACTGTAGTGTAATTCACGCCAGACACAATTTCTTTATATGACAAAAATTAATTTTTGTAATCGATCAAAAAACAAACGTTTTATATCAATTTTAAATTTAGCCTGAATCCGTAAATATGGTACCTCTCGCCCTTTTTTAGGTCAAGACTGTTTTTACCATTATTCAGCGAACCATTGTTGAAGCTATTTCACATACATGTATAAAACATTCTAGAAAATGAATGATGTCATATACTGTTACAATATCTTTTGTTGATTTCGAATGATAATGTCATGAAGTCGCAAATTTTAAGGTCAAATTCCTAAAACCAAAATAAAACATTTACGCAATTTCATCATCACATCAATGTCTTTATTATTTGTTTGAAACCTTTCCCAAACGTTCGTGCTCTTTATGCATAAAACGGCTAATCTATCTTTACAAAACGCGTCTTTTTTTAGTAAACAAACGGCTAAAGATGGCATTATGAGATTTATCAATTATCATTACCATCATCATTATCAACTGCCACCGTGGACGAACGGTAAAGCGCTAGACGCGTAATCGAAGGAAGTTTCGAATCGCTGGTTCGAATCCCAACGATTTTTTTTCAAATTCATGATCGTATTCCGAAATGAGTCACTTGTCGGTAAATCGTGTATCGTATCCTTAATTACATCCCTTCCTTTGATTAGGATATACAGGGTTGAACATATTAAAGTAGTACCTATTTTTGCGGGCTGTATGCAATGCTTAATTTAGTCTCGGTCCCAGCCGATTTGTGCTCCTTCGTCACTAAACAAACCGTCTGGCGACAACCTCATAGTACGTCTTTCCTGATTGGCTGAATTAACTCAGTAAAATATTGGGTTGCCAAATAAGGCAAGTTGGTGGACAGCCATGCGGTGATATAAATCGCCGTATTAATCAACACAATGTATGTGAGTACGCGTTGCGAGTCGCTGACATGAAAGGCGATATCAGACGATTGGCGCCTCAGTGGCTGCAAGCTAGCGTACATTTTGCGTTTGCGGTATCTACAAAGTACGATGTTTGTGTCACTTACACGAGTCACGCCCTAATTCATCAGCCATAGCCAATTGAAAACCTTTTTATTTGGAAATTCATTAACCAACCCTCGAAACCTTCGAAACTAGTCTCATTCGCAGCCAAGTTTACGGTTACGCTACCTTAGCCTGAGATGCAAACAGTCTGCCAATGAACGACGA
Source organism: Amphiura filiformis (assembly GCF_039555335.1). Lineage (NCBI taxonomy): Eukaryota > Metazoa > Echinodermata > Ophiuroidea > Amphilepidida > Amphiuridae > Amphiura > Amphiura filiformis. The sequence goes on from NW_027305618.1 coordinate 70,647, forward strand.
ACTGTTCATCTTTGTCATGATTGACTTAAGTGTTTAATTTTACTGATGATTGTCATCCAGCTGGTGACGTCAAACAAAGCTTTCAATTGGTCGATCGGCTTTAGACGGCTACTTAATTATTCATGAGCAAATTTCCCCCGCCATCTCGCCAGCTGACTGAGGTCAAGTCAATGCTGCATTTCTTGCAGAACGTTGTCAATATGAAACGGCGTTGATAAATACAGGCCATTGGCAGACTTTAGTTTGTGTGGAGGAGTTTGGACCAAACTGGCTGCCGTGGAGACTATAAACCAATCAGCAATCATCATTTCGGGGTTGTCGCCAGACGGTTTGTTTAGTGACGGAGGAACACAAACCGGCTGGGACCGAGACAATGCTTAATTCACATATGAACGTATGAAGACATTTTCAGACCACACCTGTGTCAAAGAATTCGAAACCTTCGAAACTAGTGTCATTAAATAATTTGAAGTAGATTACGTGGTGTAAACAACCTTAGCCTGAGATGCAATTACCTGAAGTGAACGGCGGTCAACGTGTGTCATCAGTCAGTAAGACCATGTCATGATTGACATTATGAGTGTTTAATTTTACTGAGTATTGTTCATAGTTGGTAGTAACGTGGTACCCATAATTGCGATTGTTCCGGTTTCTTTACACAAAAAGGTACAAAACTTTTTGCCAAATTTCCCCATACATTCATAACTTCTATTCTTGCGGTAATTAGTAATGTTCCATTTCTTGCAGAACGTTGTCACTATGAAGGCGATGCCCCTGATAAATACAGAGAGGTGTGTATAATATTTAGTACTTAAATATCTCACACATAAAAAAATAAAACAGAAAAACAAGAATAAGAAATACAGAAGAGGGAAATTGGACAAAAATACAAATCGGGATGTGTATCCATGCTAAGACACGAGAGGGGTTATACGAGCAGTGGAACAGAGGTCAGTGGTTGAGCACGACCGAGCAAGGAAAACAACTGGGGCCTAAAATGGGTACACTTACGGTGGCTGGTATAATTATCAAAAAATAATAATATTGGTAGAATTTAAACCGATACACACCACTAAAATTGTTCACTTACGTGAGCTTTCGACACGACGACTCTGTGTCTTTTTCAAACTGATGGTGATTGGGTTACTGATCTGGGTTGTCACATGACAACATGTTCATAGACAGGAGGTAGCTGGTGGCTGCCTTTGTCCTTATTGAGTAAACCGGGTGGCGTCTGATGTTAATGACTTCCCTTACACCACGGTTAAACCAGTTGGAGTCCTGATCAAGCACTTTAACATCCTTCCACGCGATGGTGTGCTTGAGAAGCATTTTTAAAATGATCAGACAAATGTTGTGTTACGATACCAAAGAATGTGTTGTCTTTCCATCATAGAACTTTATAGACCCCATGCAATAAATCAGCAATTGAAATGGCAACCATCTTGGATGTACAGGTTACTTGCATATATTTCAGAATGACATTTAAATCACTTGTTCGAATCAGGCCCTGCAGCTCTTAGTACAAAAGTGGCAAGGCAGTGTATCAAATGCACAAGCTGATTAACGATATTAGGTTTAAACGGCGACATACATGTATTGGATTGTTTTCGCACAACATTTTGCCATTATTGTGTTAATTTTTGTTCAGTCGTCAGGTATAAATTTGTATTTTTGGTTATAAATATACACAGGTAAATGAAATATGGCGCCCAGACGTTTGTAGAGAATGCGAATGTACACAAAAGAACGTGATAATGTGTGAAACCATAAAATGCCGTGATCCACCGTGTGCTGAGGTAAGTTTTATGATTTATTATGTGTTCGCTTGTTAGGCAAACCCATTTCCTGGTTCGCTGTTGGGCAAACCCATTTACTTATTACCGGTACTTATTATTTTTATTATTATCATCAACTCAGAAATCCAATAGTATTGCCAAAGCAATGTCTTGTGTGAAAGATATAACTGATGCCACGAATATTTACTTTCAATGACAACCATTCATCGCTACACAGATAACCATTGGTTTAATAGACAATCTCGAGCGGCAGTAGCCTACAACAAAAAGCGTATAACGTACCTACGGCAAGCTCGCATCCGGGACTCATTTTCTTAGGAAATTAGAGTGTATACAACAAATGTGATGTCATCAAACAAATTCAGTCGGAAGTCGAAAATATTAATTTTGAGATATAGCCAGAAGTAATTTCCTTTTGTTTTCTATTGTTTTGGAAGTAAACACTCGAGGGTCAGAAGTTCAAAACCGGGGCGGAGAAAACCTTCTCTCCTTCCCATTTGGCTACAAAACATGGAGATAGGATTAACTTTTGAACTGATACTTCTTTGTGGGTGGATTTTTGGAACACTTTGCAGTGCATGAATACTTTTCACTATATTAGGATAATAAAATGTTATTCTTCGAAACTTTAGTTACCAGCTGCTGAGAAACCGTGAGTGGATCAATGTTTGTCATATACCTATTATTGTACCTATTTTAATTTAAGACGAGAATATTCATATCTTTACAAATTTATTCATCATAATTGGTTATATACTAGTAAAGGGTTGTTATTTGTTTCTTAATGGTCACATTTATAGGCGTATTAAAATGGAGGTTACATTTAAGTTTTTATAATCGTTTATATTTATTGTTTTTAATTTTTTTCAACGTTAACTTTTATTAACAGGGCTATATCACAGTCGAAGAAAATGGAGAATGCTGCCCATCATGTGGTAAGTTGGATGAAGTATTATTACTTGAGTTTTGGGTCGAATTCGGCATGTTGTTGTATCATACAGGCTGTAGCAAAATGATTGGTCTACTTTTTCCAAATGCAACATTGGATACTTTTGAAATGACCAGAATATGTAAATTATGTCTTGTTATTAAGTCTACTAATTATTTGGATCTTATTGAATTTTAATGTGTCAGACTCATCCATTTCAATGAAACTGATGTGTACCAATCATTTTGATACAACTTGTAGCATATTTATAAAGTTTACGTACTGCTATATTCGGCGTATTTATTTGACACATGCACATCCCTTTTACCGATTGGTTGTTTCACATGCTGTCCAGTTTGAGCTGTGCATCACATTTCTTAGTGATGTAAAGAATGCTGTAGAAACGATTTAAGCGTGAATTTGATATCTAAATTAATCGAATTTAACGCGTTCAATAGAAATTAACGCGTTCATTAACAGTAACGTTTTCCTGATATATTTCACAGTGCCTAAACCAACAACGACACCAGCAGTAGGTAAGGAAAACGTTAAATTATTTAATTAAATTTACCCTTTCTGGTGAAATCCGGAACATGACAACATTTTGAGAGATGAGAAAAATGAGCTTAAAGAAAAGCTAAATTTGTATCATACTATGTATAGTTTAAAGACATGGTTCTATACAGTCTGCAAAGCATTTCAGATAGTGTCCATACAATCGTGCGGGATACATCCATTTTTGTTTTCAAATACATTGCACTGATCGGGAATTAACAAAGACAACTGACAATTATTGAGTATAATAAGTCATTTTTTGTCAAACTTAAACCAATGTAATCAATTTAAAACAATGTATGTACATTTCCTTGGTATGTATCTTTTAAAGAAAATTATCTCAAATTAGGTGCCCAATAATGTGCTGGTGTTTTTAGGAATGAGTCATACAACTGAGGATTTGTAAAAAAAGTTAGTGCTTGTGAAATTGTTACTGTGGAAATTAAGAACAATGTCCGCATTAAATCCTCGTAATACAAAACTATTGTTAATATTTCATAACATCAAAACTATGGTTCCTATTTTCTTTCCGATTTCAACTTTGCAACCAGAAACTACAACTGCAAGCCCATGTGAGTTTAAATCATGTTACACTAAATTAAATAATTTCTTTCTTTCTTTCTTTGTTTTTCTTTCTTTCTTTCTTTCGTTCGTTCGTTCGTTCTTTCTTTCTTTCTTTCATTCTTTCTTTCTTTCGTTCGTTCGTTCGTTCGTTCGTTCTTTCTTTCTTTATATCTATCTTTCTTTCTTTCTTTATTTATTTATTTCTTGTTACACTAAATTAAATAATTTCTTTCTTTCTTCTTTCTTTCTTTTGTTCTTTCTTTCATTCTTTCTTTCTTTCTTTCTTTCTTTCTTTCTTTTCTTTCTTTCTTTATATCTATCTATCTTTATTTATTTATTTATTTATTGTTACACTAAATTAAATAATTTCTTTCTTTCTTTCTTTCTTTTGTTCTTTCGTTCGTTCGTTCTTTCTTACTTTCATTCATTCTTTCTTTCTTTCTTTCTTTCTTTCTTTCTTTCTTTCTTTCTTTCTTTATTTATTTATTTATTTTTTTATTTATTTATTTATTTATTTATTTATTTATTTATTTATTTCGTTCTTTCTTTCGTTCTTTATTTCTTTATTTCTTTCTTTCTTTATTTGTTTCTTTCTTTTTAAATCATTTTATTCTTTAAATTCAATACTTCCACTTTGTGGATCATATAACTTAATGTTATACGTCTTACCTCATAACAGTTTGCCCGGTGCAATGTCATGCCAACGATAAGGTCACATGTGATTTGATAAGGAACCGAGAAGATAATGCCGGTGATCCGTTTGAAGTGGATCTGAAGTGTAGTCTAGATTTCATAGCTGTCTCTGGTATACGGTCTGATTGCCAATGTTTAGAGGGATACATCAAAGACGGTGTAGAATCTGTGCAGAAACTCGGAGTTATGTTCGGAACGGGAATGTGCTTCAAAGCAGAGACCTGTGGATGTTATGATGCGTTGACCAACAAGAGATACGAGGTAGATTATGATATTTATAATTGTTGTTCTTTGTAATAGCTTATATGATTTGTTATAATAGTTAGATAATCATAATAAAACATAATTATCAAAAATAGAAAGCAAAAGTTTGAATAAAATAAAAATAAAATTTTAATAAAATTTCGGATATATATAGCGTCTTCTCAGCTAGATCTTGAAGGATTCAAAGCGCTGTAATTTCGCTGCCATGGTGAATCATCACATCAGATTGCAGCCGAACCTGGCGCAGACCTATCCGCACTTAGATTGTGATTGTAACATCCACCAATTATCTGTGCAGCTCCCCAAAATTCTATTGGGTGAAAAAAGACTATTACTAATTAGAGCCTTTGTAAACAAGAGAATTAGAACCTAAGATTCAGTTTGGTTTCCACCAATATTTAATAGGAAACAAAATTCAGTTTCAGCAGAAAATCAAACTTACCTTGAACTTTCGATGTGTGACTTACATTTGGGTGGGTGTAATGCAGTAGTTCAAGTTCAGGCTTCTGGTGCATGAGGTCCCGGATTCGATTTGAGGGCGGTGTAAAACTAGCTGGGATATTGATTTGAAAACAAAGAATTTGAATTGGTTATTCAGACTTCAGCTCTATATGGTACGGTTTAGAGTTGGGTAAATGAATAATGAGATAATTCCGTTTATTAAGCCGTTGGACAAAAGATCCATTACCTGTACCAGTAAATCACAGTCAGTTTCGAGAACATTAGGGTGTTACCCCTTAATTGTCCCCATCTGTCAAGGTGTTCAAATGGACCCCAATGGAAATAGGCTTCCTAAATAAGAGTTTTTCTTGGGTTTTCCAAGACTGTCAAACCCCAAAAAATCAAATCAAAAATAATCTTCAGCAGAAGTAGTCCGATGATTTTGTGATGATGGGCAAGTCCATCATAACATCATCGGACTACCTGTGATCAAAACTTATATTCGAGATAATAAAGTCATATACAAAATCATATATTGAGAGGGTTTACGTGGCACAGTGGTTGAGGGTGACGGCTTGCTGGTGTATTGTCTTGGAAATTCTACTTGTATAGGGATGTCACCCAATAGAATTACCCATATCCGTTTTTAAATGTTATCAAGAATGACAGTTTGTGTATAAATGTCACAAAATACCCAAAAACAAACTTTACAAGGGTTATTTTTAAATAAGACTCTGTTTTGCAACATGTACAAGTATGTAGGCAACCCTAACACAGAGTAATGAACACGAAGAAAATTTGTTCACTTTAAATAAGCTAAATAACATAAATCCCTGGGAACCTCCACTACACCACTAAGTGACCTATTACATTGAATTAAAATATAAGTATATAAAAGTTTATAATGACGAGTGAAATTTTCCTTGAGTGTAAATAAATTTACCCAAGTAAATGTATTATGGGTAGTTTGGCTTGTTGTTTCCTTTCGATTTGAACCACATCCCGTAATAACATCCATGTTCTAATACTAGATTGGTGAGCATTATTTTTTCACTAATACCTATTGCAGGAAGGGGAAACCATAAATAAAGACTGCGATGAATGCACATGCGTACTGGTGGCTACTGATCTTCGAGGAGATCCTCACTTTGAAATGCATTGTACACCATCAGAGGAGTGTACGGGAACCACAAGTGCATCTATCACACAAAGTAAGTAATAAATGAAAAGAGACTGATTTATATTTTCAACAATATTTATTTTATTGCATTCTGCCTCATGTACACAAAATAGAAAGCGTTTTCATGCTGTAAGGTTCAACCGACTTATCCTCTAAATGTACGAGTGAAAATTAGAGAATTTCACTCTAAAGGAGTGCATACAGTGATCATTCCAATACAGTGAAATAAAAGAGTGAGATAAATTGAGTGTGAAAAGAATAAAAGTCACTCTAAAAGTTCATGGGGAGTACAATTCACTCACTCCATTGGAGCGATCACTGTAGGCAATCTATAAAAGAGTTAAACTTCACTCTTTTACGTTTAGAGGATATATCAAACCTTAAAGGCAGTCGTAAAGCACACAATTATTTTAAAGGGTTTTACTCGAAGTTGTGGGGTCACTATAAATATAAGTTAACCATTTTAATCGTTTGATTTACAGAGGTTACACCAGCAGGACAAGACAATTCAGGCGAAAATACGGTTGAGCCCACAGAAGTAACTGAAAAATCTGGCAAAGTTACACCAGGTGTAACTGAGGTCGGAACAACTGTGGCGTCCGTTACTGGTAAAGTTACACCGGGTGTAACTGAGGTCGGAACAACTGTGGCATCCGTTACTGGTAAAGTTACACCAGGTGTAACTGAGGTCGGAACAACTGTGGCATCCGTTACTACCGAAAAAGTGACGACTGTCGTGCAAACCACGGCTATTTCTGGTACATGTTTTCCTTGTGAATTTTATTCATTACGTAAACAATGCATATTAGATAAGAATATGATTATATGTAAAGGTATTTTTGTGTCAAATCTATATTTCGTTCACGGTCTTTTAAAAAGTAACATGTGTAACTAAACTATATTATCATTGTATCCGACAGAGTGTCCCACATTTTGCCACGTGTCCATGCCTTTGTCATGCAAAGATCAAGTCACACCACTCAACGAAAAAGCTCCTTTCAGAACAGACCCACGATGTGATCCACTATTTGAAGGTCTCAACCTGCCTGGTGTTAACGTAAACAAGAATTGCGTATGTAAAGATGGGTATATAAGAGATGATGACAAAGAATTGCAAGCTGTGCTGGATGACAACTTCGGTACCGGAATGTGTTTGAAAATAACCGAATGCAGAGAAGGCTGCACAGTTGAGGATGGAGAAATAATCGGGGTTAGTGTCGCTGGTTAAAATCGTTTGCAATGTGTAGGCCTATGCTTGTATAATAATAATCCAGACAATCTAGCTATTTTTGCCTAAACTTCCAACTAATTGCAGCAACAATTTTTGCACTAGAACACCATACTAAAGTCCTCATAGGGGAAAGGGATCTACATAAACCAAAATGGCCGATTATGGAGGGGTCCAATATCAAAGTTGTTTGAAAACTATACCAATGTATTTGACCAACTTTGAAATTTTACCCCTACATAGTCGGCTATTTTAGCATTATGCAAATTTATGCAAATTATATTTGACCCATTTCCCCTACGGGGATTTAAATGACTTTTAGTATGGCGTTCTGAGGACCCTATAATGCTTTGCGGTGAAAAAATAACAAACAGAAAGTACCACAATAAATAAATGTAACACTTTTTTCAAGATCCGCGTTCTTAATCAGAAAAAAAGTTTTCCCTCTCTGTGATCTGCAATAAAAGTCATAATATATTTGATTGCAGGAAAACGAGTCTGTTAAACAAGGTTGTGATATCTGTGAATGTGTATTGGTGGCCATTGACAAGCGAGACATTCACTATGAACTACATTGTGTACCAGATAAGGACGATATTGAATGTTATCCCGAACAAACAACAACAACAGGTACCGGTAACTAAAGGCATTTTATATATTACAGGTGTAGAAGCAATACTCTCTAGTTTTAAAATTAGAGTACTTTAAAATACACTGAAAAGTGTGGATATTATCAAACGTATGCAACAAAGTATTACTTCTATAGCGTCACTGTAAGTAGTATTAATTTTAAGGTTTCAAAAAAATAGTTTTAAATTTCCAAACATAGCGCCGAGACAAAGCGCAATGCGTGATAGATTCAAAAAATAACTTGGGAGATTCAGGAAATATTCGGAAAGCACAAGAATTCTACTCTTTATTTCGGGGGTCACTCCAAGTTGGCGATTTGCCATAATGGCTGAATACCATTTCGTCTACTTACAATAATCATTTGGTTCAATAAAGATTTGGTCCAATAACTACTTTTATTTTAATAACCAATAAGTCTAAAATCCTTTAGTCCAACAATCATTTGCTCTAGTACCCGTCTGGTCTATAATCATTAAATCTAATAGCCATTTGATCTAACAAGCATTAATCTACTAATTAATTGGTCTACTAACCTATTGATCATAGCACATGTGAGGCTGTTATAGGCGCAATAAAGATACTACACATACTGTGAGGTCATATTTCGCCGGGATATTTCGGGACCCGTGGTCTTAAAGGGGGGCCTCTGCTCTCGGGGTTTCATAAACAGTGACAACAGGCTCGTATATTGTTTGTTTGTTTGTTTGTTTACCTAAGTTGGTCCATTATGTAGTATTTATGGAAACAAAACCATGGAAACTTATTGTTTTAACTAATGTTGGAATGGCATATAACTCGTACCGGCCCATACCCACATCCGTGGCACTCCAGGTTATGCACGATGAATCTTAGTGCCACAGGCTATACATGATTTTATTCACCTTGTTGTCAGATGGAAAAGACCGGGAAATAAGGAAAAAAGCCCAGCAAAATGTCACGTTCACCCGTTAAAGGCTATGCAGTCTTTCACATGTTTTGAAAACAAAACCTCGACAGCATTATTTGCCAAATTCTCCATGATGTGTGATGTGTAACAATGACACGGGAAACAAATTTCAGCTTTGAAATTTACAGCACGTAACCAGAAGTAGAGAAATGGCAATATCAACGAATTAGCAAATAGACGAAATGTTATTATTGGTTATTAGATCATATGATTATTGGACCTAACCTTTATTAGACCAAACGGTTCTTAGATCAAATGGTTATTAAAAATATTAGACCAAATGGTTATTAGACTTTATGGTTCTTATACATGCTGGTTATTGGTCTAAACAATATTAAACTAAATGGATATAAGATTATATGATTATTAAACTTAGTTTGGTAATAGAATAAATGAGCATTAGACGAAATGGTAATTGATCACATGGCAATAGACCCGCTAATTTTGTACACTTTAAAATTAATATGACATTTTTAATCATTAACAGCAACAATGGAACCGGACGTAACAAAGGTTACACCCGCTGGACAAGGAGATTCAAAAGAAAATACGGTTGAGCCTACAGAAGTAACTGAAAAAGCTGACAAAGTTACACCAGGTGTAACCGAAGCCAGTACAACTGTGGCATCCGCACCTACAGAAAAAGTGACGACTGTCGTGCAAACCACGGCCATTCCCGGTACTTGTTTTTCTATTGAATTTTATTTATATATTACATATGGTACAATAAGGTACAAACATGATGTAAAAGCATTTTTATATAAAATCTATGTTTCAAGTTGACATCTAAAAGAAACAATGCATTTATAAATAAATTGCGTTAAATCCGACTAGAGATCCCACTTTAGCCACCCACGTGTTCATGGCATGCCAATGTAAAGATCAAGCCATACCGCTCTCTTAAAGTTTAAGCGTCAATTTGTTTCAGTATGTTCAAATTATAGTAATTTGCAAATGGTTCCTTTGATATCATGTCTTTTTTTTCAGGTGTTTGTGTAAAGGAAATGGAAACACCAATTCCTGGCGATACTTTAATAGCTGAAAATGCCAACAGTGAACCAGTTCGATCAAGTGAACCTTGGCAACCAAAACTTTATATGTATAATATATTCAGACCAATTATGCCAGTTGGAATAACTAGAATTGTCTTTGGTGGTAATATACAACAAGAGGTGGATGTAATATTGAAAGTTATCCCTGCAAATGGCCAAAGTCCACAAGATATTATTGATGAAAATACTGGCTTGCCAAAGGTAGGTTTTGCTTTTGAAATTATCATTGAATTGTCCATGTCAATTGGACTAATCCACAACTTATCAGCACTCCCAAAAGAAGATAAAAACGTTTGCCTTTACAGCAGTAGGAGTTCCCAAGAAAAGTCATTTAGCAGTGGAGAATTGTTGCCCAAAAGTCATGTTTGTACTAAATGACATGGTGGATGATATGTTACCTGTCTTCTTTAGAGGCACTGGGAATTCCTACTTTTTCATTGTGATTCAATGTTCTCAAATGTCTGGAGTAGCCCTTTGGCATAGCTAATTTTAAACACTTTTATATTTCATGCATAATATTCTATAACATGTTATAATTTTTACAGGTATTCAGAATTAGTCCTAATGGCGGATCCGATACCACCCAAGATCTGGATGTTGATTACGTAGACCCCGTGAAAGAGCTACATATTGTTTCCCAGGATGCACAAAACGAGAATGTCGCTCCGCTTGTAATATCTGTTACTGTTTTTACATGTCAAGAAAGAGGTATTCAATGTATTCATTAATACAAATTTGATTTTATGTGTTTTTTTTATGTCTTCGTGTATTAGGCGCGATTTTCATGAAATTCATTATTATTTACCGCTTCTTAAAAGCACTTCTGAAGTGTTAGACAGATTGGGACAGTTTCAGAAAGGCGAGAAACTCCCTTAACATTTGGATACTAAACTCACAAACGAATATTTTAATGATAAATTATAAGAAATGGGTAACGACTCTCGCTAATTCTGTAACACTCTTTAAAAAGTTATTCCCAATAAGTGTCAACAAGATTATTTTACAGGAATTAATCTAAATGGTGATGTTGTAATTGTTTCAACCAATATGTTCTACTGCTGGTCAAACACTTGCCAGTTGATTATTGTGCAGATTATCGTTCCTTTTTGTATTTATATATGTTATGCCTTGTGTATTTTGATGCTGGCTTTATGTCACCTGGGCCTTATGTCACAAGATACACAATTCCTCTTGTTTTTACCTATGATAAGGTATTAACCAAAGCTTCCTACATAACTAGAGATCACATGAAAATCATTGATGAAGATAAAAGGCTCTCAAAAGTGTTTCCAGTACCCCCTCTTATCTCATTCCGTCGTAATCGGAATATCAAGGATCTACTGGTGTCAGCCAGACTTCCAGACTCCCCGTGTTTTAGAAGATCCTGGATTCTTTGCATGTCTTGCTAAAGAGTGTGCTGGCAGACCCTTTATAAACATTGGCACTAAATTTACCAGTAGTGTCACTCATCAAAGCTTCCTATCACCGATCACCTACATTGTAAGATGGAATGGTTGATCTACTTGATCACGTGCAAAAATACCGTCTCTCTCATGGGGGTTGAAATGATCAACAAACACCAAGAGAATATCATTTTCAAACGGGAATCATTTTGGATAGCCACACTACGCACTCTTAAGCATTATGGCATCATCTTGTTCATACTTTATTATTTTTTCTCGTGTTTACCGTCCTAACCCGGTTGCCGCATTCCTCCCGTTTCCATCACTTTTTTCATGCCCTCCGCGACTTTTGACATGCGCGATCGATCCCGTGGTTCAATCACCTTCATTTCGAACTAATCATATCAACATATGTGATGCGATCAAGCAAAATCAGTCGGAACTCAGAAATATTGATATTGAGATATAGCCAAACAAAGGTAATATTTCCTTTTGTTTCCTTTTGTTTTGAAACCTCTTTAACTGCTCATATCTTTGGAACTGGTTGTTCCATTTCAATGTGGTTTTCTGCAAAATACAGCTTTTTAAATGCTTTTTCTATCCTAATAGAAACTGAAAATTTCCGAGTTCCGACTAATTTTGCTTGATTTCACCACATATATCTGTTAACATCATCATCGTATTTTTATGTTGTGTTCTCTCGCTTAAAGGGGTGAGTTGAATTCTTCTCAAATGTTTGTATTAACGTAGGTGTTAAATATTTTGTATGTTTGTTATCTTAGTCATGCTTTTTTGGGTTTTTGTTAGTAATTTGCAAAGAAACATTGTGCATTTAATGGGAATGGTGTTTACTGTAGAGGTACAACATGAAAGACGCATACATACATACATCATCATTTTATTTCATTCAAATCAACATACAAAATATATATAAAACACACAAAATTTGAATGAGGAGATGCTCCAAATGCCTGAAGCGAGCACCCCCTTACACTGCCCTAAGTTACAACATACAATTACACAAACTTAACAAATAGAAGAAAAAAGAAAGAGGAGAAGAACATGCAAAGAAAGAACCAATATAAATATTTATAACATTTCAATAAATAGACATTCCACAGTTCACACAAGAAAAAATATTAGATGTAATTTTTCATTAGACTTTTCTTTATGTGGAACTTAAACTGGTTTACTGATTTTGCCATTTTTATATATTTATCAGTAATATTCCAATTCCTAGAACTGGCAGCTCTTATTGTTTTGTGAGCAAATTCTGTTTTTTATGACATATATTATAGTCTTCGGCATTTCTTGTGTGATACTTATGTCGATTTATCTGCTGCATGAAATAGTTGTCGAATGCTACAGGTAGCTGATTTGAAAAATGTTTATACATAAATATGCTTAATTCCACATGTGTCATAAACATTAAGTAATTTATACTTTTTTAAAATAGGAGCAGAGTGACATAAATAATGACTATTTGAAATGATTCTAAGTGCCTTTTTTTGCAGTACAAATTTTAATTTCGTTCTGGTACACCAGAACGAAATTACAATACATTGTCTATGGAGCAGTGTAATACACATAATCATGCATAACTCGCAAACGCAAAATCGGAATCAACTGAAATTTTCGGAATATGTTTTTTTATGGATATCTACTGAAAAATTTCATAAAAAGAGGATGCTAGGATCACGAAATACTCCTTTAATGTACAATATAGTGAATATAAAACGTTCTCTGGTACAAAGTGCTTAATATCGTTTATTACTCCAATACCTCTGGAAATGTTCTTTGATATATTGTCAATGTGAGTTTTCCATGTCAAATTTGTCCAATAAGGAACGACAATCTGCACAATAAACAACTGGCAAGTGTTTGACCAGCAGTAGAACATGGTTGAAACAATTACAACATCACCATTTTGATTAATTCCTGTAAATTGTCCAATATGATATCTTTTTTTACATTGTTTGATATACGTGATGTTTTATGGTTAGTTCCAAGTACCATATAATTAGTCTTACTTGCATTAACTGACAGCTTATTCGCCTTAAACCAATTATTGACTTGAAGTAGATTATACTTAGACAAAATGTCTGTATGTGAATAGGTGATAGTGGTATCGTCGGCAATCAATACAAATTCAAGAATCGATGAGGTGTTTTTGATGTCGTTTAGATACAAAAGAAATAATAATGGGCCCAGGATTGATCCTTGGGGCACTCCACATTGAATATTTTTATATTGAGATTTACATGAATTATAATATACATACTGTTTTCTGTTTGATAAATAATCTTCAAACCATTTATGATCAATGGTATCAAAGGCTTTTGACAAGTCCAGGAATATTCCTAAGGTTGTTTCTTTTTTTCTTCAAGAATCACCGTGTAGACGCTCAAACTACGCGTTAACAAACGCGCAGTTGTGCGCAAGCTGTGCTATATATATTTATATAAACATATATTCAACTAAATGTTACTTTTGTATCTATATTTTTAATACACCTCAATGTACAGTAACCACAACTGAAAGTACTGCAACCTCAACATCTGTTAAGATCATCACCTATCCAACAGGTAATGTTCACATTGCTAAAACAATTGACAAAATTGCAAAGACAACAGTAGCACCTGTAGTACAATAGAAACAGAGCCATTAGGGCCTTCAGTTTATTCCGACACTTCTGCATGTATAAGCATATGCCCTCTTGCACCATGAATGATTTATTGTTTTGGCACGCCTTTCATCAACACCTACCAAAAAGTAATGACCCCCTTTATTACGAGACAAAATCTATGACTTGACTTGACTTATATGCGTAGGCCGGTGTGGCCCTTTGCGCTCTGTCGAGTAAAGCCTCCACCATTCAGTTCTGTCAGTTGCTTGTGTCTTTGGGGTCATTCCCAAGTACCTCTGAAGTTGGTCCTTCCATCTGGTTGGTGGACGACCTGGTGGTCTTTTCTTGCTGAAGTCATTAATGTAAGCTTGGTGGGGAAACTGTAGAACGTTGTGAAATAGACGTAATGAAAGACGTTGTTTTAATATCAGATTTATAATATAACATTTTTTATATTAAAATGCAGAACGTTGCGAGGAAGGCGTAATGAAAGACGTTGAAGCCACTGTATCCTTGGGTAAAAATGGCAATGCCAATGACCCAGCGCTATCACCTAAGAATAACAAACCATGGTTATTCAGGGAATTTTCACATGCATTCCTGGCAATTGACACACCACAAACAACACTGTATGAGATGATAATGACGATGCGCGGAGCAAGCGCCAGCCAACAACCAATGCAATTCACTATAACTGCATTTACAAGTGAGAAACCTACACAAGACGAAACGCCTGTTACAGAGGTGAGTTATTTTAAGTCATGATATAGAATAAATATTACCACGAATACATACAAACAGTTATATAACAATTATCCTACACAAAGCAACACTGTTTACTTTCATTCTGTCGGCCACAATCATAGGTTACATACCACAAATAGGCCTGGGAGATACATGGAAATACGACGAGTAACTATTTGTTTGCATGGCATCTGAAAAGACTGCATTAAAATTGCTGAAATTGATCAAGTTATATAGCCAACTTGACACATTTAATTACTCTCATACACACACACACACCCCCACCCGTACATTCTACATGTATTCATAGCCCTATCCATGCTAGTCACGCATGTTACATGTAGCAGTGACTACATCCATGCTGTCAGATGCATGGGGACCTTAACGCTCCTAACACTAACCCTAATCCAAACTTACCCTACTTCTAACCTAAAACAAACCTATCCCAACATACCCATAACCCAAATCCAACTCTATTCATAACCTACTCCAGCCCTAACCATAATAGCCAAACCTGATAGGGTCTATGTTCTACATGGATAATGATTTGTCACTTAAAACATTTTTTTTTTTAATTTCAATTATACACCTTGGATTTTCAATGATTTTCTTTAGAAAAATGGGCTTTATTTTGTCCAGATTAAAAGGGTTGGGTGTTATGTGTTATTTACATTGTTGATTGTTTGACTTCAATAATATTACAGACCACACAAGTAGGTCAACCAAGTGAAGATGGCACTATAGAGCTTAATTTACCATTAGATGAACTTACCGACAAGGCGGTGAAGCTAATTATAGTCAAGGTCGCCGGAGATATAGCGGCAAATAGCAACCCATCTGTCCAGACAATTTCTCTTGAAGCATGTCAGGAACCAACTACCACTCAGATAACAACTGTGGTAACGACAACCAAACAGGGAGCTCAAGAGACTACCAAAGAAGAACAAACGACGACAATTATTAGTACAACGTCTGCTGCTGGTGCTACTACAACCAAGGAAACCGCGGAAGTTATCACGACAGTCGCCCCTGCACCAACAACAATTAAATCTGGTAAACAATCCACATTAAATATGTATTCGTCAACATTTGACCACCAGGAATTTTCACTAAAGTGTCATACGTAATAGGCTTTCAACTACTGGTGTTGATATTAAATTGATAATATAACATTTTTTTACATTAAACTGTAGAACGTTGTGAAGTAGACGTAATGAAAGACGTTGTTTTAATATCAGATTTATAATATAACATTTTTTATATTAAAATGCAGAACGTTGCGAGGAAGGCGTAATGAAAGACGTTGAAGCCACTGTATCCTTGGGTAAAAATGGCAATGTCAATGACCCAACGCTATCACCTAAGAATAACCAACCATGGTTCCTCAGGGAATTTTCACATGCATTCCTGGCAATGGACACACCACAAACAACACTGTATAAGATGATAATGACGATGGGCGGAGCAAGCGCCAGCCAACAACCAATACCATTCACTATAACTGCATTTACAAGTGAGAAACCTACACAAGACGAAACGCCTGTTACAGAGGTGAGTTATTTTAAGTCATGATATCGAATAAATATTACCACGAATACATACAAACAGTTATATAACAATTATCCTACACAAAAAGCAACACTGTTTACTTTCATTCTGTCGGCCACAATCATAGGTTACATACCACAAATAGGCCTGGGAGATACATGCAAATACGACGAGTAACTATTTGTTTGCATGGCATCTGAAAAGACTGCATTAAAATCGCTGAAATTGATCAAGTTATATAGCCAAAAAAGTACTTTTTAGGGTTTGATGCTTCAAATGGTATATTTTCTCTCATTATATGACATTTTTGTTGTAATAGTACCAAAATTCATACGCACGGCTTCCGTGTTTAGTAAATATTCGCCCTACCATATTGTAACTTTCGGCTTCGAGGGCGCACTGCCGTTTTAAGGTGTTTACGGTTCAGTGCATTAAAACAAGAAAAGTCTCAGGTCAACCTATGTTACGCGTTTGATCATTTGGCATTTAAATCATAAAGTTTCACCTGATATTAGTGGCATTTAACTGTGAGAGTTCTGAATATGAGAAAATTCCACCCGAAATTAGCCATTTTCCCATTGAAACCCGTGTAATACATAATTAGTGGTATTTAACCACGGAGGTATCATATTCGTGGAGGCGCAATGGATTACATAACGCATTGTAACTTTGTGCCGATTTGAAAATCCGCCAAGCTATTCATCGAGAAGTACCTTTTGTTCAAGACAAAAGAGTTCCGCCATTAAATCGGGAACTAACCTGATAGCGTATTAACGCTTTACCAGGCAGGCTACTATCAATAAGTGATCAAAAGAATGTCATGTGAAAGCGCCCACTTGACTGAGAGGTACCTATTGTCCTGATTAATCCCAAGGGTGTGACTGAGTGTTCGCCAGCACACAAAATCACACTATACCGTCGAAGTGCAATTATTTACGACCCATATTTATTTAGGCACCTCATTTAAATCAATTCAATAGAGTTATTGATCGATTACCGTAACAACGTGCCATAGCTGCTATGTATATAGGTCTATCTGTGTCACTATCTATAATTAACTCCTTCGCAGTAGGCCTATATTATGTTGTTATCATGGTTATAGGCCTGTTCAATGAAGTCAAATGGGTTTCTTAATATCACGAATATCCATTTTAAAGGCCAGTAGAGGCAATTGAGGTAGTGAAGGAGGAGTCGAGGGGTGAAAAGTGGAGAAGCGGATGTGTGATCGTGATTGTAGGGAGGGGAGGAAGACAAAAAGAAAAAGCAAGGAAGATGGGGAGAAGGAGAGAGAGGGGAGACGGAGAGCGATGGCGTATAGATCGGGGGGGGGGATAAATCCCCCGAATATTTTGCCAGGGGGATTGTCCATACAATCACCCCCACCCCCACCCCATGTTGACGCCTGTGTGTGGGTTTCTGTCGAAATCAACCTAATATTTGGCCATGTTAGCCACAAAATGCCATTTTTTTAGTGCTTCGCGCGTATTTATTCCACTTTTGTCCCATATTTCAACAGTTTAGTTTCAATAGGCCTGTGGTAACATTTTTCGCGCGCCACTGCTAAAGTGTAGGAATAAGAAAGAATAAGTGCAGAGAAAGGAAGAGAAAGTGATGAATAAAGAAAATAATTATTATTATAGAAATGAAGCATATAACAGCACTAGGCAGCCATTCAATGATGCCAAAACCTTTATGCGTTACGTAATTAAAACACCCAGTCAGATGTATTTCACACCTGCCAAACACAAGTCACCCAATTTCGAAAACTGGACGTTGAATGTACACTCTCATGAATATTGATTGGCAACATTTTCCAATATGTCAGCGCTCTAATCGGAAACAATAGAACAAAAGACCCTGCAGAGCGTTGTATTTAACCATCAGTGTAGGTGTACTGCAATTTGATGATTCATACCTAAAAACTAAAAAACCTCAATTGCCTGGTACAGTATACATGGGAATGGAAAAATACACCCACTGTTCTTAATTACATTTCAAAAGTCACAAAACTTTCAATTTATAAGTATAGCTTTGTTGTGCAATATGTTAGTATTCTGTTTTGTAACTTTTTCTTATGATCGAGCTCAAATGGCTCTGTGCTTTTATATTAAACCAGCCAACTTGACACATTTAATTACTCTCACACACACACCCCCACACCCGTACATTCTACATGTATTCATAGCCCTATCCATGCTAGTCACGCATGTTACATGTAGCAGTGACTACATCCATGCTGTCAGATGCATGGGGACCTTAACGCTCCTAACACTAACCCTAATCCAAACTTACCCTACTTCTAACCTAAAACAAACCTATCCCAACATACCCATAACCCAAATCCAACTCTATTCATAACCTACTCCAGCCCTAACCATAATAGCCAAACCTGATAGGGTCTATGTTCCACATGGATAATGATTTGTCACTTAAAACATTTTTTTTAAATTTCAATTATACACCTTGGATTTTCAATGATTTTCTTTAGAAAAATGGGCTTTATTTTGTCCAGATTAAAAGGGTTGGGTGTTATGTGTTATTTACATTGTTGATTGTTTGACTTCAATAATATTACAGACCACACAAGTAGGTCAACCAAGTGAAGATGGCACTATAGAGCTTAATTTACCAATAGATGAACTTACCGACAAGGCGGTGAAGCTAATTATAGTCAAGGTCGCCGGAGATATAGCGGCAAATGGCAACCCATCTGTCCAGACAATTTCTCTTGAAGCATGTCAGGAACCAACTACCACTCAGATAACAACTGTGGTAACGACAACCAAACAGGGAGCTCAAGAGACTACCAAAGAAGAACAAACGACGACAATTATTAGTACAACGTCTGCTGCTGGTGCTACTACAACCAAGGAAACCGCGGAAGTTATCACGACAGTCGCCCCTGCACCAACAACAATTATATCTGGTAAACAATCCACATTAAATATGTATTCGTCAACATTTGACCACCAGGAATTTTCACTAAAGTGTCATACGTAATAGGCTTTCAACTACTGGTGTTGATATTAAATTGATAATACAACATTTTTTTACATTAAACTGTAGAACGTTGTGAAGTAGACGTAATGAAAGACGTTGTTTTAATATCAGATTTATAATATAACATTTTTTATATTAAAATGCAGAACGTTGCGAGGAAGGCGTAATGAAAGACGTTGAAGCCACTGTATCCTTGGGTAAAAATGGCAATGTCAATGACCCAACGCTATCACCTAAGAATAAGCAACCATGGTTCCTCAGGGAATTTTCACATGCATTCCTGGCAATGGACACACCACAAACAACACTGTATAAGATGATAATGACGATGGGCGGAGCAAGCGCCAGCCAACAACCAATACCATTCACTATAACTGCATTTACAAGTGAGAAACCTACACAAGACGAAACGCCTGTTACAGAGGTGAGTTATTTTAAGTCATGATATCGAATAAATATTACCACGAATACATACAAACAGTTATATAACAATTATCCTACACAAAGCAACACTGTTTACTTTCATTCTGTCGGCCACAATCATAGGTTACATACCACAAATAGGCCTGGGAGATACATGCAAATACGACGAGTAACTATTTGTTTGCATGGCATCTGAAAAGACTGCATTAAAATCGCTGAAATTGATCAAGTTATATAGCCAAAAAGTACTTTTTAGGGTTTGATGCTTCAAATGGTATATTTTCTCTCATTATATGACATTTTTGTTGTAATAGTACCAAAATTCATACGCACGGCTTCCGTGTTTAGTAAATATTCGCCCTACCATATTGTAACTTTCGGCTTCGAGGGCGCACTGCCATTTTAAGGTGTTTACGGTTCAGTGCATTAAAACAAGAAAAGTCTCAGGTCAACCTATGTTACGCGTTTGATCATTTGGCATTTAAATCATAAAGTTTCACCTGATATTAGTGGCATTTAACTGTGAGAGTTCTGAATATGAGAAAATTCCACCCGAAATTAGCCATTTTCCCATTGAAACCCGTGTAATACATAATTAGTGGTATTTAACCACGGAGGTATCATATTCGTGGAGGCGCAATGGATTACATAACGCATTGTAACTTTGTGCCGATTTGAAAATCCGCCAAGCTATTCATCGAGAAGTACCTTTTGTTCAAGACAAAAGAGTTCCGCCATTAAATCGGGAACTAACCTGATAGCGTATTAACGCTTTACCAGGCAGGCTACTATCAATAAGTGATCAAAAGAATGTCATGTGAAAGCGCCCACTTGACTGAGAGGTACCTATTGTCCTGATTAATCCCAAGGGTGTGACTGAGTGTTCGCCAGCACACAAAATCACACTATACCGTCGAAGTGCAATTATTTACGACCCATATTTATTTAGGCACCTCATTTAAATCAATTCAATAGAGTTATTGATCGATTACCGTAACAACGTGCCATAGCTGCTATGTATATAGGTCTATCTGTGTCACTATCTATAATTAACTCCTTCGCAGTAGGCCTATATTATGTTGTTATCATGGTTATAGGCCTGTTCAATGAAGTCAAATGGGTTTCTTAATATCACGAATATCCATTTTAAAGGCCAGTAGAGGCAATTGAGGTAGTGAAGGAGGAGTCGAGGGGTGAAAAGTGGAGAAGCGGATGTGTGATCGTGATTGTAGGGAGGGGAGGAAGACAAAAAGAAAAAGCAAGGAAGATGGGGAGAAGGAGAGAGAGAGGGAGACGGAGAGCGATGGCGTATAGATCGGGGGGATAAATCCCCCGAATATTTTTCCAGGGGGATTGTCCATACAATCACCCCCACCCCCACCCCATGTTGACGCCTGTGTGTGGGTTTCTGTCGAAATCAACCTAATATTTGGCCATGTTAGCCACAAAATGCCATTTTTTTAGTGCTTCGCGCGTATTTATTCCACTTTTGTCCCATATTTCAACAGTTTAGTTTCAATAGGCCTGTGGTAACATTTTTCGCGCGCCACTGCTAAAGTGTAGGAATAAGAAAGAATAAGTGCAGAGAAAGGAAGAGAAAGTGATGAATAAAGAAAATAATTATTATTATAGAAATGAAGCATATAACAGCACTAGGCAGCCATTCAATGATGCCAAAACCTTTATGCGTTACGTAATTAAAACACCCAGTCAGATGTATTTCACACCTGCCAAACACAAGTCACCCAATTTCGAAAACTGGACGTTGAATGTACACTCTCATGAATATTGATTGGCAACATTTTCCAATATGTCAGCGCTCTAATCGGAAACAATAGAACAAAAGACCCTGCAGAGCGTTGTATTTAACCATCAGTGTAGGTGTACTGCAATTTGATGATTCATACCTAAAAACGAAAAAACATCAATTGCCTGGTACAGTATACATGGGAATGGAAAAATACACCCACTGTTCTTAATGACATTTCAAAAGTCACAAAACTTTCAATTTATAAGTATAGCTTTGTTGTGCAATATGTTAGTATTCTGTTTTGTAACTTTTCTTATGATCGAGCTCAAATGGCTCTGTGCTTTTATATTAAACCAGCCAACTTGACACATTTAATTACTCTCACACACACACACCCACACCCGTACATTCTACATGTATTCATAGCCCTATCCATGCTAGTCACGCATGTTACATGTAGCAGTGACTACATCCATGCTGTCAGATGCATGGGGACCTTAACGCTCCTAACACTAACCCTAATCCAAACTTACCCTACTTCTAACCTAAAACAAACCTATCCCAACATACCCATAACCCAAATCCAACTCTATTCATAACCTACTCCAGCCCTAACCATAATAGCCAAACCTGATAGGGTCTATGTTCCACATGGATAATGATTTGTCACTTAAAACATTTTTTTTAAATTTCAATTATACACCTTGGATTTTCAATGATTTTCTTTAGAAAAATGGGCTTTATTTTGTCCAGATTAAAAGGGTTGGGTGTTATGTGTTATTTACATTGTTGATTGTTTGACTTCAATAATATTACAGACCACACAAGTAGGTCAACCAAGTGAAGATGGCACTATAGAGCTTAATTTACCAATAGATGAACTTACCGACAAGGCGGTGAAGCTAATTATAGTCAAGGTCGCCGGAGATATAGCGGCAAATGGCAACCCATCTGTCCAGACAATTTCTCTTGAAGCATGTCAGGAACCAACTACCACTCAGATAACAACTGTGGTAACGACAACCAAACAGGGAGCTCAAGAGACTACCAAAGAAGAACAAACGACGACAATTATTAGTACAACGTCTGCTGCTGGTGCTACTACAACCAAGGAAACCGCGGAAGTTATCACGACAGTCGCCCCTGCACCAACAACAATTATATCTGGTAAACAATCCACATTAAATATGTATTCGTCAACATTTGACCACCAGGAATTTTCACTAAAGTGTCATACGTAATAGGCTTTCAACTACTGGTGTTGATATTAAATTGATAATACAACATTTTTTACATTAAACTGTAGAACGTTGTGAAGTAGACGTAATGAAAGACGTTGTTTTAATATCAGATTTATAATATAACATTTTTTATATTAAAATGCAGAACGTTGCGAGGAAGGCGTAATGAAAGACGTTGAAGCCACTGTATCCTTGGGTAAAAATGGCAATGTCAATGACCCAACGATATCACCTAAGAATAACCAACCATGGTTCCTCAGGGAATTTTCACATGCATTCCTGGCAATGGACACACCACAAACAACACTGTATAAGATGATAATGACGATGGGCGGAGCAAGCGCCAGCCAACAACCAATACCATTCACTATAACTGCATTTACAAGTGAGAAACCTACACAAGACGAAACGCCTGTTACAGAGGTGAGTTATTTTAAGTCATGATATCGAATAAATATTACCACGAATACATACAAACAGTTATATAACAATTATCCTACACAAAGCAACACTGTTTACTTTCATTCTGTCGGCCACAATCATAGGTTACATACCACAAATAGGCCTGGGAGATACATGCAAATACGACGAGTAACTATTTGTTTGCATGGCATCTGAAAAGACTGCATTAAAATCGCTGAAATTGATCAAGTTGTAGAGTCAAAAAAGTACGTTTTAGGGTTTGATGCTTCAAATGGTATATTTTCTCTCATTATATGACATTTTTGTTGTAATAGTACCAAAATTCATACGCACGGCTTCCGTGTTTAGTAAATATTCGCCCTACCATATTGTAACTTTCGGCTTCGAGGGCGCACTGCCGTTTTAAGGTGTTTACGGTTCAGTGCATTAAAACAAGAAAAGTCTCAGGTCAACCTATGTTACGCGTTTGATCATTTGGCATTTAAATCATAAAGTTTCACCTGATATTAGTGGCATTTAACTGTGAGAGTTCTGAATATGAGAAAATTCCACCCGAAATTAGCCATTTTCCCATTGAAACCCGTGTAATACATAATTAGTGGTATTTAACCACGGAGGTATCATATTCGTGGAGGCGCAATGGATTACATAACGCATTGTAACTTTGTGCCGATTTGAAAATCCGCCAAGCTATTCATCGAGAAGTACCTTTTGTTCAAGACAAAAGAGTTCCGCCATTAAATCGGGAACTAACCTGATAGCGTATTAACGCTTTACCAGGCAGGCTACTATCAATAAGTGATCAAAAGAATGTCATGTGAAAGCGCCCACTTGACTGAGAGGTACCTATTGTCCTGATTAATCCCAAGGGTGTGACTGAGTGTTCGCCAGCACACAAAATCACACTATACCGTCGAAGTGCAATTATTTACGACCCATATTTATTTAGGCACCTCATTTAAATCAATTCAATAGAGTTATTGATCGATTACCGTAACAACGTGCCATAGCTGCTATGTATATAGGTCTATCTGTGTCACTATCTATAATTAACTCCTTCGCAGTAGGCCTATATTATGTTGTTATCATGGTTATAGGCCTGTTCAATGAAGTCAAATGGGTTTCTTAATATCACGAATATCCATTTTAAAGGCCAGTAGAGGCAATTGAGGTAGTGAAGGAGGAGTCGAGGGGTGAAAAGTGGAGAAGCGGATGTGTGATCGTGATTGTAGGGAGGGGAGGAAGACAAAAAGAAAA
Organism: Amphiura filiformis; assembly: GCF_039555335.1. Classification (NCBI taxonomy): domain Eukaryota; kingdom Metazoa; phylum Echinodermata; class Ophiuroidea; order Amphilepidida; family Amphiuridae; genus Amphiura; species Amphiura filiformis. The sequence continues at coordinate 95,342 of NW_027305618.1, forward strand.
AGCAAGGAAGATGGGGAGAAGGAGAGAGAGGGAGACGGAGAGCGATGGCGTATAGATCGGGGATAAATCCCCGAATATTTTTCAGGGGATTGTCCATACAATCACCCCCACCCCCACCCCATGTTGACGCCTGTGTGTGGGTTTCTGTCGAAATCAACCTAATATTTGGCCATGTTAGCCACAAAATGCCATTTTTTTAGTGCTTCGCGCGTATTTATTCCACTTTTGTCCCATATTTCAACAGTTTAGTTTCAATAGGCCTGTGGTAACATTTTTCGCGCGCCACTGCTAAAGTGTAGGAATAAGAAAGAATAAGTGCAGAGAAAGGAAGAGAAAGTGATGAATAAAGAAAATAATTATTATTATAGAAATGAAGCATATAACAGCACTAGGCAGCCATTCAATGATGCCAAAACCTTTATGCGTTACGTAATTAAAACACCCAGTCAGATGTATTTCACACCTGCCAAACACAAGTCACCCAATTTCGAAAACTGGACGTTGAATGTACACTCTCATGAATATTGATTGGCAACATTTTCCAATATGTCAGCGCTCTAATCGGAAACAATAGAACAAAAGACCCTGCAGAGCGTTGTATTTAACCATCAGTGTAGGTGTACTGCAATTTGATGATTCATACCTAAAAACTAAAAAACATCAATTGCCTGGTACAGTATACATGGGAATGGAAAAATACACCCACTGTTCTTAATGACATTTCAAAAGTCACAAAACTTTCAATTTATAAGTATAGCTTTGTTGTGCAATATGTTAGTAGTATTCTGTTTTGTAACTTTTTCTTATGATCGAGCTCAAATGGCTCTGTGCTTTTATATTAAACCAGCCAACTTGACACATTTAATTACTCTCACACACACACACCCACACCCGTACATTCTACATGTATTCATAGCCCTATCCATGCTAGTCACGCATGTTACATGTAGCAGTGACTACATCCATGCTGTCAGATGCATGGGGACCTTAACGCTCCTAACACTAACCCTAATCCAAACTTACCCTACTTCTAACCTAAAACAAACCTATCCCAACATACCCATAACCCAAATCCAACTCTATTCATAACCTACTCCAGCCCTAACCATAATAGCCAAACCTGATAGGGTCTATGTTCCACATGGATAATGATTTGTCACTTAAAACATTTTTTTTTAAATTTCAATTATACACCTTGGATTTTCAATGATTTTCTTTAGAAAAATGGGCTTTATTTTGTCCAGATTAAAAGGGTTGGGTGTTATGTGTTATTTACATTGTTGATTGTTTGACTTCAATAATATTACAGACCACACAAGTAGGTCAACCAAGTGAAGATGGCACTATAGAGCTTAATTTACCAATAGATGAACTTACCGACAAGGCGGTGAAGCTAATTATAGTCAAGGTCGCCGGAGATATAGCGGCAAATGGCAACCCATCTGTCCAGACAATTTCTCTTGAAGCATGTCAGGAACCAACTACCACTCAGATAACAACTGTGGTAACGACAACCAAACAGGGAGCTCAAGAGACTACCAAAGAAGAACAAACGACGACAATTATTAGTACAACGTCTGCTGCTGGTGCTACTACAACCAAGGAAACCGCGGAAGTTATCACGACAGTCGCCCCTGCACCAACAACAATTATATCTGGTAAACAATCCACATTAAATATGTATTCGTCAACATTTGACCACCAGGAATTTTCACTAAAGTGTCATACGTAATAGGCTTTCAACTACTGGTGTTGATATTAAATTGATAATACAACATTTTTTTACATTAAACTGTAGAACGTTGTGAAGTAGACGTAATGAAAGACGTTGTTTTAATATCAGATTTATAATATAACATTTTTTATATTAAAATGCAGAACGTTGCGAGGAAGGCGTAATGAAAGACGTTGAAGCCACTGTATCCTTGGGTAAAAATGGCAATGTCAATGACCCAACGATATCACCTAAGAATAACCAACCATGGTTCCTCAGGGAATTTTCACATGCATTCCTGGCAATGGACACACCACAAACAACACTGTATAAGATGATAATGACGATGGGCGGAGCAAGCGCCAGCCAACAACCAATACCATTCACTATAACTGCATTTACAAGTGAGAAACCTACACAAGACGAAACGCCTGTTACAGAGGTGAGTTATTTTAAGTCATGATATCGAATAAATATTACCACGAATACATACAAACAGTTATATAACAATTATCCTACACAAAGCAACACTGTTTACTTTCATTCTGTCGGCCACAATCATAGGTTACATACCACAAATAGGCCTGGGAGATACATGCAAATACGACGAGTAACTATTTGTTTGCATGGCATCTGAAAAGACTGCATTAAAATCGCTGAAATTGATCAAGTTATATAGCCAAAAAGTACTTTTTAGGGTTTGATGCTTCAAATGGTATATTTTCTCTCATTATATGACATTTTTGTTGTAATAGTACCAAAATTCATACGCACGGCTTCCGTGTTTAGTAAATATTCGCCCTACCATATTGTAACTTTCGGCTTCGAGGGCGCACTGCCGTTTTAAGGTGTTTACGGTTCAGTGCATTAAAACAAGAAAAGTCTCAGGTCAACCTATGTTACGCGTTTGATCATTTGGCATTTAAATCATAAAGTTTCACCTGATATTAGTGGCATTTAACTGTGAGAGTTCTGAATATGAGAAAATTCCACCCGAAATTAGCCATTTTCCCATTGAAACCCGTGTAATACATAATTAGTGGTATTTAACCACGGAGGTATCATATTCGTGAGGCGCAATGGATTACATAACGCATTGTAACTTTGTGCCGATTTGAAAATCCGCCAAGCTATTCATCGAGAAGTACCTTTTGTTCAAGACAAAAGAGTTCCGCCATTAAATCGGGAACTAACCTGATAGCGTATTAACGCTTTACCAGGCAGGCTACTATCAATAAGTGATCAAAAGAATGTCATGTGAAAGCGCCCACTTGACTGAGAGGTACCTATTGTCCTGATTAATCCCAAGGGTGTGACTGAGTGTTCGCCAGCACACAAAATCACACTATACCGTCGAAGTGCAATTATTTACGACCCATATTTATTTAGGCACCTCATTTAAATCAATTCAATAGAGTTATTGATCGATTACCGTAACAACGTGCCATAGCTGCTATGTATATAGGTCTATCTGTGTCACTATCTATAATTAACTCCTTCGCAGTAGGCCTATATTATGTTGTTATCATGGTTATAGGCCTGTTCAATGAAGTCAAATGGGTTTCTTAATATCACGAATATCCATTTTAAAAGGCCAGTAGAGGCAATTGAGGTAGTGAAGGAGGAGTCGAGGGGTGAAAAGTGGAGAAGCGGATGTGTGATCGTGATTGTAGGGAGGGGAGGAAGACAAAAAGAAAAAGCAAGGAAGATGGGGAGAAGGAGAGAGAGAGGGAGACGGAGAGCGATGGCGTATAGATCGGGGGGATAAATCCCCCGAATATTTTTCCAGGGGGATTGTCCATACAATCACCCCCACCCCCACCCCATGTTGACGCCTGTGTGTGGGTTTCTGTCGAAATCAACCTAATATTTGGCCATGTTAGCCACAAAATGCCATTTTTTTAGTGCTTCGCGCGTATTTATTCCACTTTTGTCCCATATTTCAACAGTTTAGTTTCAATAGGCCTGTGGTAACATTTTTCGCGCGCCACTGCTAAAGTGTAGGAATAAGAAAGAATAAGTGCAGAGAAAGGAAGAGAAAGTGATGAATAAAGAAAATAATTATTATTATAGAAATGAAGCATATAACAGCACTAGGCAGCCATTCAATGATGCCAAAACCTTTATGCGTTACGTAATTAAAACACCCAGTCAGATGTATTTCACACCTGCCAAACACAAGTCACCCAATTTCGAAAACTGGACGTTGAATGTACACTCTCATGAATATTGATTGGCAACATTTTCCAATATGTCAGCGCTCTAATCGGAAACAATAGAACAAAAGACCCTGCAGAGCGTTGTATTTAACCATCAGTGTAGGTGTACTGCAATTTGATGATTCATACCTAAAAACTAAAAAACATCAATTGCCTGGTACAGTATACATGGGAATGGAAAAATACACCCACTGTTCTTAATGACATTTCAAAAGTCTTTCAATTTATAAGTATAGCTTTGTTGTGCAATATGTTAGTATTCTGTTTTGTAACTTTTTCTTATGATCGAGCTCAAATGGCTCTGTGCTTTTATATTAAACCAGCCAACTTGACACATTTAATTACTCTCACACACACACACCCACACCCGTACATTCTACATGTATTCATAGCCCTATCCATGCTAGTCACGCATGTTACATGTAGCAGTGACTACATCCATGCTGTCAGATGCATGGGGACCTTAACGCTCCTAACACTAACCCTAATCCAAACTTACCCTACTTCTAACCTAAAACAAACCTATCCCAACATACCCATAACCCAAATCCAACTCTATTCATAACCTACTCCAGCCCTAACCATAATAGCCAAACCTGATAGGGTCTATGTTCCACATGGATAATGATTTGTCACTTAAAACATTTTTTTTTAAATTTCAATTATACACCTTGGATTTTCAATGATTTTCTTTAGAAAAATGGGCTTTATTTTGTCCAGATTAAAAGGGTTGGGTGTTATGTGTTATTTACATTGTTGATTGTTTGACTTCAATAATATTACAGACCACACAAGTAGGTCAACCAAGTGAAGATGGCACTATAGAGCTTAATTTACCAATAGATGAACTTACCGACAAGGCGGTGAAGCTAATTATAGTCAAGGTCGCCGGAGATATAGCGGCAAATGGCAACCCATCTGTCCAGACAATTTCTCTTGAAGCATGTCAGGAACCAACTACCACTCAGATAACAACTGTGGTAACGACAACCAAACAGGGAGCTCAAGAGACTACCAAAGAAGAACAAACGACGACAATTATTAGTACAACGTCTGCTGCTGGTGCTACTACAACCAAGGAAACCGCGGAAGTTATCACGACAGTCGCCCTGCACCAACAACAATTATATCTGGTAAACAATCCACATTAAATATGTATTCGTCAACATTTGACCACCAGGAATTTTCACTAAAGTGTCATACGTAATAGGCTTTCAACTACTGGTGTTGATATTAAATTGATAATACAACATTTTTTTTTTTTTTTTTTTAGAACGTTGTGAAGTAGACGTAATGAAAGACGTTGTTTTAATATCAGATTTATAATATAACATTTGTATATTAAAATGCAGAACGTTGCGAGGAAGGCGTAATGAAAGACGTTGAAGCCACTGTATCCTTGGGTAAAAATGGCAATGTCAATGACCCAACGATATCACCTAAGAATAACCAACCATGGTTCCTCAGGGAATTTTCACATGCATTCCTGGCAATGGACACACCACAAACAACACTGTATAAGATGATAATGACGATGGGCGGAGCAAGCGCCAGCCAACAACCAATACCATTCACTATAACTGCATTTACAAGTGAGAAACCTACACAAGACGAAACGCCTGTTACAGAGGTGAGTTATTTTAAGTCATGATATCGAATAAATATTACCACGAATACATACAAACAGTTATATAACAATTATCCTACACAAAGCAACACTGTTTACTTTCATTCTGTCGGCCACAATCATAGGTTACATACCACAAATAGGCCTGGGAGATACATGCAAATACGACGAGTAACTATTTGTTTGCATGGCATCTGAAAAGACTGCATTAAAATCGCTGAAATTGATCAAGTTATATAGCCAAAAAAGTACTTTTTAGGGTTTAATGCTTCAAATGGTATATTTTCTCTCATTATATGACATTTTTGTTGTAATAGTACCAAAATTCATACGCACGGCTTCCGTGTTTAGTAAATATTCGCCCTACCATATTGTAACTTTCGGCTTCGAGGGCGCACTGCCGTTTTAAGGTGTTTACGGTTCAGTGCATTAAAACAAGAAAAGTCTCAGGTCAACCTATGTTACGCGTTTGATCATTTGGCATTTAAATCATAAAGTTTCACCTGATATTAGTGGCATTTAACTGTGAGAGTTCTGAATATGAGAAAATTCCACCCGAAATTAGCCATTTTCCCATTGAAACCCGTGTAATACATAATTAGTGGTATTTAACCACGGAGGTATCATATTCGTGGAGGCGCAATGGATTACATAACGCATTGTAACTTTGTGCCGATTTGAAAATCCGCCAAGCTATTCATCGAGAAGTACCTTTTGTTCAAGACAAAAGAGAGTTCGCCATTAAATCGGGAACTAACCTGATAGCGTATTAACGCTTTACCAGGCAGGCTACTATCAATAAGTGATCAAAAGAATGTCATGTGAAAGCGCCCACTTGACTGAGAGGTACCTATTGTCCTGATTAATCCCAAGGGTGTGACTGAGTGTTCGCCAGCACACAAAATCACACTATACCGTCGAAGTGCAATTATTTACGACCCATATTTATTTAGGCACCTCATTTAAATCAATTCAATAGAGTTATTGATCGATTACCGTAACAACGTGCCATAGCTGCTATGTATATAGGTCTATCTGTGTCACTATCTATAATTAACTCCTTCGCAGTAGGCCTATATTATGTTGTTATCATGGTTATAGGCCTGTTCAATGAAGTCAAATGGGTTTCTTAATATCACGAATATCCATTTTAAAGGCCAGTAGAGGCAATTGAGGTAGTGAAGGAGGAGTCGAGGAGTGAAAAGTGGAGAAGCGGATGTGTGATCGTGATTGTAGGGAGGGGGGAAGACAAAAAGAAAAAGCAAGGAAGATGGGGAGAAGGAGAGAGAGGGGGAGACGGAGAGCGATGGCGTATAGATCGGGGGGATAAATCCCCCGAATATTTTGCCAGGGGGATTGTCCATACAATCACCCCCCCCCCCCCATGTTGACGCCTGTGTGTGGGTTTCTGTCGAAATCAACCTAATATTTGGCCATGTTAGCCACAAAATGCCATTTTTTTAGTGCTTCGCGCGTATTTATTCCACTTTTGTCCCATATTTCAACAGTTTAGTTTCAATAGGCCTGTGGTAACATTTTTCGCGCGCCACTGCTAAAGTGTAGGAATAAGAAAGAATAAGTGCAGAGAAAGGAAGAGAAAGTGATGAATAAAGAAAATAATTATTATTATAGAAATGAAGCATATAACAGCACTAGGCAGCCATTCAATGATGCCAAAACCTTTATGCGTTACGTAATTAAAACACCCAGTCAGATGTATTTCACACCTGCCAAACACAAGTCACCCAATTTCGAAAACTGGACGTTGAATGTACACTCTCATGAATATTGATTGGCAACATTTTCCAATATGTCAGCGCTCTAATCGGAAACAATAGAACAAAAGACCCTGCAGAGCGTTGTATTTAACCATCAGTGTAGGTGTACTGCAATTTGATGATTCATACCTAAAAACTAAAAAACATCAATTGCCTGGTACAGTATACATGGGAATGGAAAAATACACCCACTGTTCTTAATGACATTTCAAAAGTCACAAAACTTTCAATTTATAAGTATAGCTTTGTTGTGCAATATGTTAGTATTCTGTTTTGTAACTTTTTCTTATGATCGAGCTCAAATGGCTCTGTGCTTTTATATTAAACCAGCCAACTTGACACATTTAATTACTCTCACACACACACCCACACCCGTACATTCTACATGTATTCATAGCCCTATCCATGCTAGTCACGCATGTTACATGTAGCAGTGACTACATCCATGCTGTCAGATGCATGGGGACCTTAACGCTCCTAACACTAACCCTAATCCAAACTTACCCTACTTCTAACCTAAAACAAACCTATCCCAACATACCCATAACCCAAATCCAACTCTATTCATAACCTACTCCAGCCCTAACCATAATAGCCAAACCTGATAGGGTCTATGTTCCACATGGATAATGATTTGTCACTTAAAACATTTTTTTTAAATTTCAATTATACACCTTGGATTTTCAATGATTTTCTTTAGAAAAATGGGCTTTATTTTGTCCAGATTAAAAGGGTTGGGTGTTATGTGTTATTTACATTGTTGATTGTTTGACTTCAATAATATTACAGACCACACAAGTAGGTCAACCAAGTGAAGATGGCACTATAGAGCTTAATTTACCAATAGATGAACTTACCGACAAGGCGGTGAAGCTAATTATAGTCAAGGTCGCCGGAGATATAGCGGCAAATGGCAACCCATCTGTCCAGACAATTTCTCTTGAAGCATGTCAGGAACCAACTACCACTCAGATAACAACTGTGGTAACGACAACCAAACAGGGAGCTCAAGAGACTACCAAAGAAGAACAAACGACGACAATTATTAGTACAACGTCTGCTGCTGGTGCTACTACAACCAAGGAAACCGCGGAAGTTATCACGACAGTCGCCCCTGCACCAACAACAATTATATCTGGTAAACAATCCACATTAAATATGTATTCGTCAACATTTGACCACCAGGAATTTTCACTAAAGTGTCATACGTAATAGGCTTTCAACTACTGGTGTTGATATTAAATTGATAATACAACATTTTTTTTTACATTAAACTGTAGAACGTTGTGAAGTAGACGTAATGAAAGACGTTGTTTTAATATCAGATTTATAATATAACATTTTTTTATTAAAATGCAGAACGTTGCGAGGAAGGCGTAATGAAAGACGTTGAAGCCACTGTATCCTTGGGTAAAAATGGCAATGTCAATGACCCAACGATATCACCTAAGAATAACCAACCATGGTTCCTCAGGGAATTTTCACATGCATTCCTGGCAATGGACACACCACAAACAACACTGTATAAGATGATAATGACGATGGGCGGAGCAAGCGCCAGCCAACAACCAATACCATTCACTATAACTGCATTTACAAGTGAGAAACCTACACAAGACGAAACGCCTGTTACAGAGGTGAGTTATTTTAAGTCATGATATCGAATAAATATTACCACGAATACATACAAACAGTTATATAACAATTATCCTACACAAAGCAACACTGTTTACTTTCATTCTGTCGGCCACAATCATAGGTTACATACCACAAATAGGCCTGGGAGATACATGCAAATACGACGAGTAACTATTTGTTTGCATGGCATCTGAAAAGACTGCATTAAAATCGCTGAAATTGATCAAGTTATATAGCCAAAAAAGTACTTTTTAGGGTTTAATGCTTCAAATGGTATATTTTCTCTCATTATATGACATTTTTGTTGTAATAGTACCAAAATTCATACGCACGGCTTCCGTGTTTAGTAAATATTCGCCCTACCATATTGTAACTTTCGGCTTCGAGGGCGCACTGCCGTTTTAAGGTGTTTACGGTTCAGTGCATTAAAACAAGAAAAGTCTCAGGTCAACCTATGTTACGCGTTTGATCATTTGGCATTTAAATCATAAAGTTTCACCTGATATTAGTGGCATTTAACTGTGAGAGTTCTGAATATGAGAAAATTCCACCCGAAATTAGCCATTTTCCCATTGAAACCCGTGTAATACATAATTAGTGGTATTTAACCACGGAGGTATCATATTCGTGGAGGCGCAATGGATTACATAACGCATTGTAACTTTGTGCCGATTTGAAAATCCGCCAAGCTATTCATCGAGAAGTACCTTTTGTTCAAGACAAAAGAGTTCCGCCATTAAATCGGGAACTAACCTGATAGCGTATTAACGCTTTACCAGGCAGGCTACTATCAATAAGTGATCAAAAGAATGTCATGTGAAAGCGCCCACTTGACTGAGAGGTACCTATTGTCCTGATTAATCCCAAGGGTGTGACTGAGTGTTCGCCAGCACACAAAATCACACTATACCGTCGAAGTGCAATTATTTACGACCCATATTTATTTAGGCACCTCATTTAAATCAATTCAATAGAGTTATTGATCGATTACCGTAACAACGTGCCATAGCTGCTATGTATATAGGTCTATCTGTGTCACTATCTATAATTAACTCCTTCGCAGTAGGCCTATATTATGTTGTTATCATGGTTATAGGCCTGTTCAATGAAGTCAAATGGGTTTCTTAATATCACGAATATCCATTTTAAAGGCCAGTAGAGGCAATTGAGGTAGTGAAGGAGGAGTCGAGGGGTGAAAAGTGGAGAAGCGGATGTGTGATCGTGATTGTAGGGAGGGAGGAAGACAAAAGAAAAAGCAAGGAAGATGGGGAGAAGGAGAGAGAGAGGAGACGGAGAGCGATGGCGTATAGATCGGGGGGATAAATCCCCCGAATATTTTTCCAGGGGGATTGTCCATACAATCACCCCCACCCCCACCCCATGTTGACGCCTGTGTGTGGGTTTCTGTCGAAATCAACCTAATATTTGGCCATGTTAGCCACAAAATGCCATTTTTTTAGTGCTTCGCGCGTATTTATTCCACTTTTGTCCCATATTTCAACAGTTTAGTTTCAATAGGCCTGTGGTAACATTTTTCGCGCGCCACTGCTAAAGTGTAGGAATAAGAAAGAATAAGTGCAGAGAAAGGAAGAGAAAGTGATGAATAAAGAAAATAATTATTATTATAGAAATGAAGCATATAACAGCACTAGGCAGCCATTCAATGATGCCAAAACCTTTATGCGTTACGTAATTAAAACACCCAGTCAGATGTATTTCACACCTGCCAAACACAAGTCACCCAATTTCGAAAACTGGACGTTGAATGTACACTCTCATGAATATTGATTGGCAACATTTTCCAATATGTCAGCGCTCTAATCGGAAACAATAGAACAAAAGACCCTGCAGAGCGTTGTATTTAACCATCAGTGTAGGTGTACTGCAATTTGATGATTCATACCTAAAAACTAAAAAAACATCAATTGCCTGGTACAGTATACATGGGAATGGAAAAATACACCCACTGTTCTTAATGACATTTCAAAAGTCACAAAACTTTCAATTTATAAGTATAGCTTTGTTGTGCAATATGTTAGTATTCTGTTTTGTAACTTTTTCTTATGATCGAGCTCAAATGGCTCTGTGCTTTTATATTAAACCAGCCAACTTGACACATTTAATTACTCTCACACACACACACCCACACCCGTACATTCTACATGTATTCATAGCCCTATCCATGCTAGTCACGCATGTTACATGTAGCAGTGACTACATCCATGCTGTCAGATGCATGGGGACCTTAACGCTCCTAACACTAACCCTAATCCAAACTTACCCTACTTCTAACCTAAAACAAACCTATCCCAACATACCCATAACCCAAATCCAACTCTATTCATAACCTACTCCAGCCCTAACCATAATAGCCAAACCTGATAGGGTCTATGTTCCACATGGATAATGATTTGTCACTTAAAACATTTTTTTAAAATTTCAATTATACACCTTGGATTTTCAATGATTTTCTTTAGAAAAATGGGCTTTATTTTGTCCAGATTAAAAGGGTTGGGTGTTATGTGTTATTTACATTGTTGATTGTTTGACTTCAATAATATTACAGACCACACAAGTAGGTCAACCAAGTGAAGATGGCACTATAGAGCTTAATTTACCAATAGATGAACTTACCGACAAGGCGGTGAAGCTAATTATAGTCAAGGTCGCCGGAGATATAGCGGCAAATGGCAACCCATCTGTCCAGACAATTTCTCTTGAAGCATGTCAGGAACCAACTACCACTCAGATAACAACTGTGGTAACGACAACCAAACAGGGAGCTCAAGAGACTACCAAAGAAGAACAAACGACGACAATTATTAGTACAACGTCTGCTGCTGGTGCTACTACAACCAAGGAAACCGCGGAAGTTATCACGACAGTCGCCCCTGCACCAACAACAATTATATCTGGTAAACAATCCACATTAAATATGTATTCGTCAACATTTGACCACCAGGAATTTTCACTAAAGTGTCATACGTAATAGGCTTTCAACTACTGGTGTTGATATTAAATTGATAATACAACATTTTTTACATTAAACTGTAGAACGTTGTGAAGTAGACGTAATGAAAGACGTTGTTTTAATATCAGATTTATAATATAACATTTGTATATTAAAATGCAGAACGTTGCGAGGAAGGCGTAATGAAAGACGTTGAAGCCACTGTATCCTTGGGTAAAAATGGCAATGTCAATGACCCAACGATATCACCTAAGAATAACCAACCATGGTTCCTCAGGGAATTTTCACATGCATTCCTGGCAATGGACACACCACAAACAACACTGTATAAGATGATAATGACGATGGGCGGAGCAAGCGCCAGCCAACAACCAATACCATTCACTATAACTGCATTTACAAGTGAGAAACCTACACAAGACGAAACGCCTGTTACAGAGGTGAGTTATTTTAAGTCATGATATCGAATAAATATTACCACGAATACATACAAACAGTTATATAACAATTATCCTACACAAAGCAACACTGTTTACTTTCATTCTGTCGGCCACAATCATAGGTTACATACCACAAATAGGCCTGGGAGATACATGCAAATACGACGAGTAACTATTTGTTTGCATGGCATCTGAAAAGACTGCATTAAAATCGCTGAAATTGATCAAGTTATATAGAAAAAAAGTACTTTTTAGGGTTTAATGCTTCAAATGGTATATTTTCTCTCATTATATGACATTTTTGTTGTAATAGTACCAACATTCATACGCACGGCTTCCGTGTTTAGTAAATATTCGCCCTACCATATTGTAACTTTCGGCTTCGAGGGCGCACTGCCGTTTTAAGGTGTTTACGGTTCAGTGCATTAAAACAAGAAAAGTCTCAGGTCAACCTATGTTACGCGTTTGATCATTTGGCATTTAAATCATAAAGTTTCACCTGATATTAGTGGCATTTAACTGTGAGAGTTCTGAATATGAGAAAATTCCACCCGAAATTAGCCATTTTCCCATTGAAACCCGTGTAATACATAATTAGTGGTATTTAACCACGGAGGTATCATATTCGTGGAGGCGCAATGGATTACATAACGCATTGTAACTTTGTGCCGATTTGAAAATCCGCCAAGCTATTCATCGAGAAGTACCTTTTGTTCAAGACAAAAGAGTTCCGCCATTAAATCGGGAACTAACCTGATAGCGTATTAACGCTTTACCAGGCAGGCTACTATCAATAAGTGATCAAAAGAATGTCATGTGAAAGCGCCCACTTGACTGAGAGGTACCTATTGTCCTGATTAATCCCAAGGGTGTGACTGAGTGTTCGCCAGCACACAAAATCACACTATACCGTCGAAGTGCAATTATTTACGACCCATATTTATTTAGGCACCTCATTTAAATCAATTCAATAGAGTTATTGATCGATTACCGTAACAACGTGCCATAGCTGCTATGTATATAGGTCTATCTGTGTCACTATCTATAATTAACTCCTTCGCAGTAGGCCTATATTATGTTGTTATCATGGTTATAGGCCTGTTCAATGAAGTCAAATGGGTTTCTTAATATCACGAATATCCATTTTAAAGGCCAGTAGAGGCAATTGAGGTAGTGAAGGAGGAGTCGAGGGGTGAAAAGTGGAGAAGCGGATGTGTGATCGTGATTGTAGGGAGGGGAGGAAGACAAAAAGAAAAAGCAAGGAAGATGGGGAGAAGGAGAGAGAGAGGGAGACGGAGAGCGATGGCGTATAGATCGGGGGATAAATCCCCGAATATTTTTCAGGGGATTGTCCATACAATCACCCCCACCCCCACCCCATGTTGACGCCTGTGTGTGGGTTTCTGTCGAAATCAACCTAATATTTGGCCATGTTAGCCACAAAATGCCATTTTTTTAGTGCTTCGCGCGTATTTATTCCACTTTTGTCCCATATTTCAACAGTTTAGTTTCAATAGGCCTGTGGTAACATTTTTCGCGCGCCACTGCTAAAGTGTAGGAATAAGAAAGAATAAGTGCAGAGAAAGGAAGAGAAAGTGATGAATAAAGAAAATAATTATTATTATAGAAATGAAGCATATAACAGCACTAGGCAGCCATTCAATGATGCCAAAACCTTTATGCGTTACGTAATTAAAACACCCAGTCAGATGTATTTCACACCTGCCAAACACAAGTCACCCAATTTCGAAAACTGGACGTTGAATGTACACTCTCATGAATATTGATTGGCAACATTTTCCAATATGTCAGCGCTCTAATCGGAAACAATAGAACAAAAGACCCTGCAGAGCGTTGTATTTAACCATCAGTGTAGGTGTACTGCAATTTGATGATTCATACCTAAAAACTAAAAACATCAATTGCCTGGTACAGTATACATGGGAATGGAAAAATACACCCACTGTTCTTAATGACATTTCAAAAGTCACAAAACTTTCAATTTATAAGTATAGCTTTGTTGTGCAATATGTTAGTATTCTGTTTTGTAACTTTTTCTTATGATCGAGCTCAAATGGCTCTGTGCTTTTATATTAAACCAGCCAACTTGACACATTTAATTACTCTCACACACACACACCCACACCCGTACATTCTACATGTATTCATAGCCCTATCCATGCTAGTCACGCATGTTACATGTAGCAGTGACTACATCCATGCTGTCAGATGCATGGGGACCTTAACGCTCCTAACACTAACCCTAATCCAAACTTACCCTACTTCTAACCTAAAACAAACCTATCCCAACATACCCATAACCCAAATCCAACTCTATTCATAACCTACTCCAGCCCTAACCATAATAGCCAAACCTGATAGGGTCTATGTTCCACATGGATAATGATTTGTCACTTAAAACATTTTTTAAATTTCAATTATACACCTTGGATTTTCAATGATTTTCTTTAGAAAAATGGGCTTTATTTTGTCCAGATTAAAAGGGTTGGGTGTTATGTGTTATTTACATTGTTGATTGTTTGACTTCAATAATATTACAGACCACACAAGTAGGTCAACCAAGTGAAGATGGCACTATAGAGCTTAATTTACCAATAGATGAACTTACCGACAAGGCGGTGAAGCTAATTATAGTCAAGGTCGCCGGAGATATAGCGGCAAATGGCAACCCATCTGTCCAGACAATTTCTCTTGAAGCATGTCAGGAACCAACTACCACTCAGATAACAACTGTGGTAACGACAACCAAACAGGGAGCTCAAGAGACTACCAAAGAAGAACAAACGACGACAATTATTAGTACAACGTCTGCTGCTGGTGCTACTACAACCAAGGAAACCGCGGAAGTTATCACGACAGTCGCCCCTGCACCAACAACAATTATATCTGGTAAACAATCCACATTAAATATGTATTCGTCAACATTTGACCACCAGGAATTTTCACTAAAGTGTCATACGTAATAGGCTTTCAACTACTGGTGTTGATATTAAATTGATAATACAACATTTTTTACATTAAACTGTAGAACGTTGTGAAGTAGACGTAATGAAAGACGTTGTTTTAATATCAGATTTATAATATAACATTTGTATATTAAAATGCAGAACGTTGCGAGGAAGGCGTAATGAAAGACGTTGAAGCCACTGTATCCTTGGGTAAAAATGGCAATGTCAATGACCCAACGATATCACCTAAGAATAACCAACCATGGTTCCTCAGGGAATTTTCACATGCATTCCTGGCAATGGACACACCACAAACAACACTGTATAAGATGATAATGACGATGGGCGGAGCAAGCGCCAGCCAACAACCAATACCATTCACTATAACTGCATTTACAAGTGAGAAACCTACACAAGACGAAACGCCTGTTACAGAGGTGAGTTATTTTAAGTCATGATATCGAATAAATATTACCACGAATACATACAAACAGTTATATAACAATTATCCTACACAAAGCAACACTGTTTACTTTCATTCTGTCGGCCACAATCATAGGTTACATACCACAAATAGGCCTGGGAGATACATGCAAATACGACGAGTAACTATTTGTTTGCATGGCATCTGAAAAGACTGCATTAAAATCGCTGAAATTGATCAAGTTATATAGCCAAAAAAGTACTTTTTAGGGTTTAATGCTTCAAATGGTATATTTTCTCTCATTATATGACATTTTTGTTGTAATAGTACCAAAATTCATACGCACGGCTTCCGTGTTTAGTAAATATTCGCCCTACCATATTGTAACTTTCGGCTTCGAGGGCGCACTGCCGTTTTAAGGTGTTTACGGTTCAGTGCATTAAAACAAGAAAAGTCTCAGGTCAACCTATGTTACGCGTTTGATCATTTGGCATTTAAATCATAAAGTTTCACCTGATATTAGTGGCATTTAACTGTGAGAGTTCTGAATATGAGAAAATTCCACCCGAAATTAGCCATTTTCCCATTGAAACCCGTGTAATACATAATTAGTGGTATTTAACCACGGAGGTATCATATTCGTGGAGGCGCAATGGATTACATAACGCATTGTAACTTTGTGCCGATTTGAAAATCCGCCAAGCTATTCATCGAGAAGTACCTTTTGTTCAAGACAAAAGAGTTCCGCCATTAAATCGGGAACTAACCTGATAGCGTATTAACGCTTTACCAGGCAGGCTACTATCAATAAGTGATCAAAAGAATGTCATGTGAAAGCGCCCACTTGACTGAGAGGTACCTATTGTCCTGATTAATCCCAAGGGTGTGACTGAGTGTTCGCCAGCACACAAAATCACACTATACCGTCGAAGTGCAATTATTTACGACCCATATTTATTTAGGCACCTCATTTAAATCAATTCAATAGAGTTATTGATCGATTACCGTAACAACGTGCCATAGCTGCTATGTATATAGGTCTATCTGTGTCACCGCTATCTATAATTAACTCCTTCGCAGTAGGCCTATATTATGTTGTTATCATGGTTATAGGCCTGTTCAATGAAGTCAAATGGGTTTCTTAATATCACGAATATCCATTTTAAAGGCCAGTAGAGGCAATTGAGGTAGTGAAGGAGGAGTCGAGGGGTGAAAAGTGGAGAAGCGGATGTGTGATCGTGATTGTAGGGAGGGAGGAAGACAAAAGAAAAAGCAAGGAAGATGGGGAGAAGGAGAGAGAGAGGGAGACGGAGAGCGATGGCGTATAGATCGGGGGATAAATCCCCGAATATTTTTCAGGGGATTGTCCATACAATCACCCCCACCCCCACCCCATGTTGACGCCTGTGTGTGGGTTTCTGTCGAAATCAACCTAATATTTGGCCATGTTAGCCACAAAATGCCATTTTTTTAGTGCTTCGCGCGTATTTATTCCACTTTTGTCCCATATTTCAACAGTTTAGTTTCAATAGGCCTGTGGTAACATTTTTCGCGCGCCACTGCTAAAGTGTAGGAATAAGAAAGAATAAGTGCAGAGAAAGGAAGAGAAAGTGATGAATAAAGAAAATAATTATTATTATAGAAATGAAGCATATAACAGCACTAGGCAGCCATTCAATGATGCCAAAACCTTTATGCGTTACGTAATTAAAACACCCAGTCAGATGTATTTCACACCTGCCAAACACAAGTCACCCAATTTCGAAAACTGGACGTTGAATGTACACTCTCATGAATATTGATTGGCAACATTTTCCAATATGTCAGCGCTCTAATCGGAAACAATAGAACAAAAGACCCTGCAGAGCGTTGTATTTAACCATCAGTGTAGGTGTACTGCAATTTGATGATTCATACCTAAAAACTAAAAAACATCAATTGCCTGGTACAGTATACATGGGAATGGAAAAATACACCCACTGTTCTTAATGACATTTCAAAAGTCACAAAACTTTCAATTTATAAGTATAGCTTTGTTGTGCAATATGTTAGTATTCTGTTTTGTAACTTTTTCTTATGATCGAGCTCAAATGGCTCTGTGCTTTTATATTAAACCAGCCAACTTGACACATTTAATTACTCTCACACACACACACCCACACCCGTACATTCTACATGTATTCATAGCCCTATCCATGCTAGTCACGCATGTTACATGTAGCAGTGACTACATCCATGCTGTCAGATGCATGGGGACCTTAACGCTCCTAACACTAACCCTAATCCAAACTTACCCTACTTCTAACCTAAAACAAACCTATCCCAACATACCCATAACCCAAATCCAACTCTATTCATAACCTACTCCAGCCCTAACCATAATAGCCAAACCTGATAGGGTCTATGTTCCACATGGATAATGATTTGTCACTTAAAACATTTTTTTTTAAATTTCAATTATACACCTTGGATTTTCAATGATTTTCTTTAGAAAAATGGGCTTTATTTTGTCCAGATTAAAAGGGTTGGGTGTTATGTGTTATTTACATTGTTGATTGTTTGACTTCAATAATATTACAGACCACACAAGTAGGTCAACCAAGTGAAGATGGCACTATAGAGCTTAATTTACCAATAGATGAACTTACCGACAAGGCGGTGAAGCTAATTATAGTCAAGGTCGCCGGAGATATAGCGGCAAATGGCAACCCATCTGTCCAGACAATTTCTCTTGAAGCATGTCAGGAACCAACTACCACTCAGATAACAACTGTGGTAACGACAACCAAACAGGGAGCTCAAGAGACTACCAAAGAAGAACAAACGACGACAATTATTAGTACAACGTCTGCTGCTGGTGCTACTACAACCAAGGAAACCGCGGAAGTTATCACGACAGTCGCCCCTGCACCAACAACAATTATATCTGGTAAACAATCCACATTAAATATGTATTCGTCAACATTTGACCACCAGGAATTTTCACTAAAGTGTCATACGTAATAGGCTTTCAACTACTGGTGTTGATATTAAATTGATAATACAACATTTTTTTACATTAAACTGTAGAACGTTGTGAAGTAGACGTAATGAAAGACGTTGTTTTAATATCAGATTTATAATATAACATTTTTTATATTAAAATGCAGAACGTTGCGAGGAAGGCGTAATGAAAGACGTTGAAGCCACTGTATCCTTGGGTAAAAATGGCAATGTCAATGACCCAACGATATCACCTAAGAATAACCAACCATGGTTCCTCAGGGAATTTTCACATGCATTCCTGGCAATGGACACACCACAAACAACACTGTATAAGATGATAATGACGATGGGCGGAGCAAGCGCCAGCCAACAACCAATACCATTCACTATAACTGCATTTACAAGTGAGAAACCTACACAAGACGAAACGCCTGTTACAGAGGTGAGTTATTTTAAGTCATGATATCGAATAAATATTACCACGAATACATACAAACAGTTATATAACAATTATCCTACACAAAGCAACACTGTTTACTTTCATTCTGTCGGCCACAATCATAGGTTACATACCACAAATAGGCCTGGGAGATACATGCAAATACGACGAGTAACTATTTGTTTGCATGGCATCTGAAAAGACTGCATTAAAATCGCTGAAATTGATCAAGTTATATAGCCAAAAAGTACTTTTTAGGGTTTGATGCTTCAAATGGTATATTTTCTCTCATTATATGACATTTTTGTTGTAATAGTACCAAAATTCATACGCACGGCTTCCGTGTTTAGTAAATATTCGCCCTACCATATTGTAACTTTCGGCTTCGAGGGCGCACTGCCGTTTTAAGGTGTTTACGGTTCAGTGCATTAAAACAAGAAAAGTCTCAGGTCAACCTATGTTACGCGTTTGATCATTTGGCATTTAAATCATAAAGTTTCACCTGATATTAGTGGCATTTAACTGTGAGAGTTCTGAATATGAGAAAATTCCACCCGAAATTAGCCATTTTCCCATTGAAACCCGTGTAATACATAATTAGTGGTATTTAACCACGGAGGTATCATATTCGTGGAGGCGCAATGGATTACATAACGCATTGTAACTTTGTGCCGATTTGAAAATCCGCCAAGCTATTCATCGAGAAGTACCTTTTGTTCAAGACAAAAGAGTTCCGCCATTAAATCGGGAACTAACCTGATAGCGTATTAACGCTTTACCAGGCAGGCTACTATCAATAAGTGATCAAAAGAATGTCATGTGAAAGCGCCCACTTGACTGAGAGGTACCTATTGTCCTGATTAATCCCAAGGGTGTGACTGAGTGTTCGCCAGCACACAAAATCACACTATACCGTCGAAGTGCAATTATTTACGACCCATATTTATTTAGGCACCTCATTTAAATCAATTCAATAGAGTTATTGATCGATTACCGTAACAACGTGCCATAGCTGCTATGTATATAGGTCTATCTGTGTCACTATCTATAATTAACTCCTTCGCAGTAGGCCTATATTATGTTGTTATCATGGTTATAGGCCTGTTCAATGAAGTCAAATGGGTTTCTTAATATCACGAATATCCATTTTAAAGGCCAGTAGAGGCAATTGAGGTAGTGAAGGAGGAGTCGAGGGGTGAAAAGTGGAGAAGCGGATGTGTGATCGTGATTGTAGGGAGGGGAGGAAGACAAAAAGAAAAAGCAAGGAAGATGGGGAGAAGGAGAGAGAGGGAGACGGAGAGCGATGGCGTATAGATCGGGGGATAAATCCCCGAATATTTTTCAGGGGATTGTCCATACAATCACCCCCACCCCCACCCCATGTTGACGCCTGTGTGTGGGTTTCTGTCGAAATCAACCTAATATTTGGCCATGTTAGCCACAAAATGCCATTTTTTTAGTGCTTCGCGCGTATTTATTCCACTTTTGTCCCATATTTCAACAGTTTAGTTTCAATAGGCCTGTGGTAACATTTTTCGCGCGCCACTGCTAAAGTGTAGGAATAAGAAAGAATAAGTGCAGAGAAAGGAAGAGAAAGTGATGAATAAAAAAAATAATTATTATTATAGAAATGAAGCATATAACAGCACTAGGCAGCCATTCAATGATGCCAAAACCTTTATGCGTTACGTAATTAAAACACCCAGTCAGATGTATTTCACACCTGCCAAACACAAGTCACCCAATTTCGAAAACTGGACGTTGAATGTACACTCTCATGAATATTGATTGGCAACATTTTCCAATATGTCAGCGCTCTAATCGGAAACAATAGAACAAAAGACCCTGCAGAGCGTTGTATTTAACCATCAGTGTAGGTGTACTGCAATTTGATGATTCATACCTAAAAACTAAAAAACATCAATTGCCTGGTACAGTATACATGGGAATGGAAAAATACACCCACTGTTCTTAATGACATTTCAAAAGTCACAAAACTTTCAATTTATAAGTATAGCTTTGTTGTGCAATATGTTAGTATTCTGTTTTGTAACTTTTTCTTATGATCGAGCTCAAATGGCTCTGTGCTTTTATATTAAACCAGCCAACTTGACACATTTAATTACTCTCACACACACACACACCCACACCCGTACATTCTACATGTATTCATAGCCCTATCCATGCTAGTCACGCATGTTACATGTAGCAGTGACTACATCCATGCTGTCAGATGCATGGGGACCTTAACGCTCCTAACACTAACCCTAATCCAAACTTACCCTACTTCTAACCTAAAACAAACCTATCCCAACATACCCATAACCCAAATCCAACTCTATTCATAACCTACTCCAGCCCTAACCATAATAGCCAAACCTGATAGGGTCTATGTTCCACATGGATAATGATTTGTCACTTAAAACATTTTTTTTAAATTTCAATTATACACCTTGGATTTTCAATGATTTTCTTTAGAAAAATGGGCTTTATTTTGTCCAGATTAAAAGGGTTGGGTGTTATGTGTTATTTACATTGTTGATTGTTTGACTTCAATAATATTACAGACCACACAAGTAGGTCAACCAAGTGAAGATGGCACTATAGAGCTTAATTTACCAATAGATGAACTTACCGACAAGGCGGTGAAGCTAATTATAGTCAAGGTCGCCGGAGATATAGCGGCAAATGGCAACCCATCTGTCCAGACAATTTCTCTTGAAGCATGTCAGGAACCAACTACCACTCAGATAACAACTGTGGTAACGACAACCAAACAGGGAGCTCAAGAGACTACCAAAGAAGAACAAACGACGACAATTATTAGTACAACGTCTGCTGCTGGTGCTACTACAACCAAGGAAACCGCGGAAGTTATCACGACAGTCGCCCCTGCACCAACAACAATTATATCTGGTAAACAATCCACATTAAATATGTATTCGTCAACATTTGACCACCAGGAATTTTCACTAAAGTGTCATACGTAATAGGCTTTCAACTACTGGTGTTGATATTAAATTGATAATACAACATTTTTTTTACATTAAACTGTAGAACGTTGTGAAGTAGACGTAATGAAAGACGTTGTTTTAATATCAGATTTATAATAACTATATAACATTTTTTATATTAAAATGCAGAACGTTGCGAGGAAGGCGTAATGAAAGACGTTGAAGCCACTGTATCCTTGGGTAAAATGGCAATGTCAATGACCCAACGATATCACCTAAGAATAACCAACCATGGTTCCTCAGGGAATTTTCACATGCATTCCTGGCAATGGACACACCACAAACAACACTGTATAAGATGATAATGACGATGGGCGGAGCAAGCGCCAGCCAACAACCAATACCATTCACTATAACTGCATTTACAAGTGAGAAACCTACACAAGACGAAACGCCTGTTACAGAGGTGAGTTATTTTAAGTCATGATATCGAATAAATATTACCACGAATACATACAAACAGTTATATAACAATTATCCTACACAAAGCAACACTGTTTACTTTCATTCTGTCGGCCACAATCATAGGTTACATACCACAAATAGGCCTGGGAGATACATGCAAATACGACGAGTAACTATTTGTTTGCATGGCATCTAAAAAGACTGCATTAATATCGCAGAAATTGATAAAGTTATATAGCCAAAAAAGTACTTTTTAGGGTTTGATGCTTCAAATGGTATATTTTCTCTCATTATATGACATTTTTGTTGTAATAGTACCAAAATTCATACGCACGGCTTCCGTGTTTAGTAAATATTCGCCCTACCATATTGTAACTTTCGGCTTCGAGGGCGCACTGCCGTTTTAAGGTGTTTACGGTTCAGTGCATTAAAACAAGAAAAGTCTCAGGTCAACCTATGTTACGCGTTTGATCATTTGGCATTTAAATCATAAAGTTTCACCTGATATTAGTGGCATTTAACTGTGAGAGTTCTGAATATGAGAAAATTCCACCCGAAATTAGCCATTTTCCCATTGAAACCCGTGTAATACATAATTAGTGGTATTTAACCACGGAGGTATCATATTCGTGGAGGCGCAATGGATTACATAACGCATTGTAACTTTGTGCCGATTTGAAAATCCGCCAAGCTATTCATCGAGAAGTACCTTTTGTTCAAGACAAAAGAGTTCCGCCATTAAATCGGGAACTAACCTGATAGCGTATTAACGCTTTACCAGGCAGGCTACTATCAATAAGTGATCAAAAGAATGTCATGTGAAAGCGCCCACTTGACTGAGAGGTACCTATTGTCCTGATTAATCCCAAGGGTGTGACTGAGTGTTCGCCAGCACACAAAATCACACTATACCGTCGAAGTGCAATTATTTACGACCCATATTTATTTAGGCACCTCATTTAAATCAATTCAATAGAGTTATTGATCGATTACCGTAACAACGTGCCATAGCTGCTATGTATATAGGTCTATCTGTGTCACTATCTATAATTAACTCCTTCGCAGTAGGCCTATATTATGTTGTTATCATGGTTATAGGCCTGTTCAATGAAGTCAAATGGGTTTCTTAATATCACGAATATCCATTTTAAAGGCCAGTAGAGGCAATTGAGGTAGTGAAGGAGGAGTCGAGGGGTGAAAAGTGGAGAAGCGGATGTGTGATCGTGATTGTAGGGAGGGAGGAAGACAAAAGAAAAAGCAAGGAAGATGGGGAGAAGGAGAGAGAGAGGGAGACGGAGAGCGATGGCGTATAGATCGGGGGGATAAATCCCCCGAATATTTTTCCAGGGGGATTGTCCATACAATCACCCCACCCCCCACCCCATGTTGACGCCTGTGTGTGGGTTTCTGTCGAAATCAACCTAATATTTGGCCATGTTAGCCACAAAATGCCATTTTTTTAGTGCTTCGCGCGTATTTATTCCACTTTTGTCCCATATTTCAACAGTTTAGTTTCAATAGGCCTGTGGTAACATTTTTCGCGCGCCACTGCTAAAGTGTAGGAATAAGAAAGAATAAGTGCAGAGAAAGGAAGAGAAAGTGATGAATAAAGAAAATAATTATTATTATAGAAATGAAGCATATAACAGCACTAGGCAGCCATTCAATGATGCCAAAACCTTTATGCGTTACGTAATTAAAACACCCAGTCAGATGTATTTCACACCTGCCAAACACAAGTCACCCAATTTCGAAAACTGGACGTTGAATGTACACTCTCATGAATATTGATTGGCAACATTTTCCAATATGTCAGCGCTCTAATCGGAAACAATAGAACAAAAGACCCTGCAGAGCGTTGTATTTAACCATCAGTGTAGGTGTACTGCAATTTGATGATTCATACCTAAAAACTAAAAAACATCAATTGCCTGGTACAGTATACATGGGAATGGAAAAATACACCCACTGTTCTTAATGACATTTCAAAAGTCACAAAACTTTCAATTTATAAGTATAGCTTTGTTGTGCAATATGTTAGTATTCTGTTTTGTAACTTTTTCTTATGATCGAGCTCAAATGGCTCTGTGCTTTTATATTAAACCAGCCAACTTGACACATTTAATTACTCTCACACACACACACCCACACCCGTACATTCTACATGTATTCATAGCCCTATCCATGCTAGTCACGCATGTTACATGTAGCAGTGACTACATCCATGCTGTCAGATGCATGGGGACCTTAACGCTCCTAACACTAACCCTAATCCAAACTTACCCTACTTCTAACCTAAAACAAACCTATCCCAACATACCCATAACCCAAATCCAACTCTATTCATAACCTACTCCAGCCCTAACCATAATAGCCAAACCTGATAGGGTCTATGTTCCACATGGATAATGATTTGTCACTTAAAACATTTTTTTAAATTTCAATTATACACCTTGGATTTTCAATGATTTTCTTTAGAAAAATGGGCTTTATTTTGTCCAGATTAAAAGGGTTGGGTGTTATGTGTTATTTACATTGTTGATTGTTTGACTTCAATAATATTACAGACCACACAAGTAGGTCAACCAAGTGAAGATGGCACTATAGAGCTTAATTTACCAATAGATGAACTTACCGACAAGGCGGTGAAGCTAATTATAGTCAAGGTCGCCGGAGATATAGCGGCAAATGGCAACCCATCTGTCCAGACAATTTCTCTTGAAGCATGTCAGGAACCAACTACCACTCAGATAACAACTGTGGTAACGACAACCAAACAGGGAGCTCAAGAGACTACCAAAGAAGAACAAACGACGACAATTATTAGTACAACGTCTGCTGCTGGTGCTACTACAACCAAGGAAACCGCGGAAGTTATCACGACAGTCGCCCCTGCACCAACAACAATTATATCTGGTAAACAATCCACATTAAATATGTATTCGTCAACATTTGACCACCAGGAATTTTCACTAAAGTGTCATACGTAATAGGCTTTCAACTACTGGTGTTGATATTAAATTGATAATACAACATTTTTTACATTAAACTGTAGAACGTTGTGAAGTAGACGTAATGAAAGACGTTGTTTTAATATCAGATTTATAATATAACATTTTTTATATTAAAATGCAGAACGTTGCGAGGAAGGCGTAATGAAAGACGTTGAAGCCACTGTATCCTTGGGTAAAAATGGCAATGTCAATGACCCAACGATATCACCTAAGAATAACCAACCATGGTTCCTCAGGGAATTTTCACATGCATTCCTGGCAATGGACACACCACAAACAACACTGTATAAGATGATAATGACGATGGGCGGAGCAAGCGCCAGCCAACAACCAATACCATTCACTATAACTGCATTTACAAGTGAGAAACCTACACAAGACGAAACGCCTGTTACAGAGGTGAGTTATTTTAAGTCATGATATCGAATAAATATTACCACGAATACATACAAACAGTTATATAACAATTATCCTACACAAAGCAACACTGTTTACTTTCATTCTGTCGGCCACAATCATAGGTTACATACCACAAATAGGCCTGGGAGATACATGCAAATACGACGAGTAACTATTTGTTTGCATGGCATCTGAAAAGACTGCATTAAAATCGCTGAAATTGATCAAGTTATATAGCCAAAAAGTACTTTTTAGGGTTTGATGCTTCAAATGGTATATTTTCTCTCATTATATGACATTTTTGTTGTAATAGTACCAAAATTCATACGCACGGCTTCCGTGTTTAGTAAATATTCGCCCTACCATATTGTAACTTTCGGCTTCGAGGGCGCACTGCCGTTTTAAGGTGTTTACGGTTCAGTGCATTAAAACAAGAAAAGTCTCAGGTCAACCTATGTTACGCGTTTGATCATTTGGCATTTAAATCATAAAGTTTCACCTGATATTAGTGGCATTTAACTGTGAGAGTTCTGAATATGAGAAAATTCCACCCGAAATTAGCCATTTTCCCATTGAAACCCGTGTAATACATAATTAGTGGTATTTAACCACGGAGGTATCATATTCGTGGAGGCGCAATGGATTACATAACGCATTGTAACTTTGTGCCGATTTGAAAATCCGCCAAGCTATTCATCGAGAAGTACCTTTTGTTCAAGACAAAAGAGTTCCGCCATTAAATCGGGAACTAACCTGATAGCGTATTAACGCTTTACCAGGCAGGCTACTATCAATAAGTGATCAAAAGAATGTCATGTGAAAGCGCCCACTTGACTGAGAGGTACCTATTGTCCTGATTAATCCCAAGGGTGTGACTGAGTGTTCGCCAGCACACAAAATCACACTATACCGTCGAAGTGCAATTATTTACGACCCATATTTATTTAGGCACCTCATTTAAATCAATTCAATAGAGTTATTGATCGATTACCGTAACAACGTGCCATAGCTGCTATGTATATAGGTCTATCTGTGTCACTATCTATAATTAACTCCTTCGCAGTAGGCCTATATTATGTTGTTATCATGGTTATAGGCCTGTTCAATGAAGTCAAATGGGTTTCTTAATATCACGAATATCCATTTTAAAGGCCAGTAGAGGCAATTGAGGTAGTGAAGGAGGAGTCGAGGGGTGAAAAGTGGAGAAGCGGATGTGTGATCGTGATTGTAGGGAGGAGGAAGACAAAAGAAAAAGCAAGGAAGATGGGGAGAAGGAGAGAGAGAGGAGACGGAGCGCGATGGCGTATAGATCGGGGGGGGGGGGAAAAATTCCCGAATATTTTGACAGGGGGTGTGTCCATACAATCACCCCCCCCCACCCCATGTTGACGCCTGTGTGTGGGTTTCTGTCGAAATCAACCTAATATTTGGCCATGTTAGCCACAAAATGCCATTTTTTTAGTGCTTCGCGCGTATTTATTCCACTTTTGTCCCATATTTCAACAGTTTAGTTTCAATAGGCCTGTGGTAACATTTTTCGCGCGCCACTGCTAAAGTGTAGGAATAAGAAAGAATAAGTGCAGAGAAAGGAAGAGAAAGTGATGAATAAAGAAAATAATTATTATTATAGAAATGAAGCATATAACAGCACTAGGCAGCCATTCAATGATGCCAAAACCTTTATGCGTTACGTAATTAAAACACCCAGTCAGATGTATTTCACACCTGCCAAACACAAGTCACCCAATTTCGAAAACTGGACGTTGAATGTACACTCTCATGAATATTGATTGGCAACATTTTCCAATATGTCAGCGCTCTAATCGGAAACAATAGAACAAAAGACCCTGCAGAGCGTTGTATTTAACCATCAGTGTAGGTGTACTGCAATTTGATGATTCATACCTAAAAACTAAAAAACATCAATTGCCTGGTACAGTATACATGGGAATGGAAAAATACACCCACTGTTCTTAATGACATTTCAAAAGTCACAAAACTTTCAATTTATAAGTATAGCTTTGTTGTGCAATATGTTAGTATTCTGTTTTGTAACTTTTTCTTATGATCGAGCTCAAATGGCTCTGTGCTTTTATATTAAACCAGCCAACTTGACACATTTAATTACTCTCACACACACACACCCACACCCGTACATTCTACATGTATTCATAGCCCTATCCATGCTAGTCACGCATGTTACATGTAGCAGTGACTACATCCATGCTGTCAGATGCATGGGGACCTTAACGCTCCTAACACTAACCCTAATCCAAACTTACCCTACTTCTAACCTAAAACAACCTATCCCAACATACCCATAACCCAAATCCAACTCTATTCATAACCTACTCCAGCCCTAACCATAATAGCCAAACCTGATAGGGTCTATGTTCCACATGGATAATGATTTGTCACTTAAAACATTTTTTTTTTAATTTCAATTATACACCTTGGATTTTCAATGATTTTCTTTAGAAAAATGGGCTTTATTTTGTCCAGATTAAAAGGGTTGGGTGTTATGTGTTATTTACATTGTTGATTGTTTGACTTCAATAATATTACAGACCACACAAGTAGGTCAACCAAGTGAAGATGGCACTATAGAGCTTAATTTACCAATAGATGAACTTACCGACAAGGCGGTGAAGCTAATTATAGTCAAGGTCGCCGGAGATATAGCGGCAAATGGCAACCCATCTGTCCAGACAATTTCTCTTGAAGCATGTCAGGAACCAACTACCACTCAGATAACAACTGTGGTAACGACAACCAAACAGGGAGCTCAAGAGACTACCAAAGAAGAACAAACGACGACAATTATTAGTACAACGTCTGCTGCTGGTGCTACTACAACCAAGGAAACCGCGGAAGTTATCACGACAGTCGCCCCTGCACCAACAACAATTATATCTGGTAAACAATCCACATTAAATATGTATTCGTCAACATTTGACCACCAGGAATTTTCACTAAAGTGTCATACGTAATAGGCTTTCAACTACTGGTGTTGATATTAAATTGATAATACAACATTTTTTACATTAAACTGTAGAACGTTGTGAAGTAGACGTAATGAAAGACGTTGTTTTAATATCAGATTTATAATATAACATTTTTTATATTAAAATGCAGAACGTTGCGAGGAAGGCGTAATGAAAGACGTTGAAGCCACTGTATCCTTGGGTAAAAATGGCAATGTCAATGACCCAACGCTATCACCTAAGAATAACCAACCATGGTTCCTCAGGGAATTTTCACATGCATTCCTGGCAATGGACACACCACAAACAACACTGTATAAGATGATAATGACGATGGGCGGAGCAAGCGCCAGCCAACAACCAATACCATTCACTATAACTGCATTTACAAGTGAGAAACCTACACAAGACGAAACGCCTGTTACAGAGGTGAGTTATTTTAAGTCATGATATCGAATAAATATTACCACGAATACATACAAACAGTTATATAACAATTATCCTACACAAAGCAACACTGTTTACTTTCATTCTGTCGGCCACAATCATAGGTTACATACCACAAATAGGCCTGGGAGATACATGCAAATACGACGAGTAACTATTTGTTTGCATGGCATCTGAAAAGACTGCATTAAAATCGCTGAAATTGATCAAGTTATATAGCCAAAAAGTACTTTTTAGGGTTTGATGCTTCAAATGGTATATTTTCTCTCATTATATGACATTTTTGTTGTAATAGTACCAAAATTCATACGCACGGCTTCCGTGTTTAGTAAATATTCGCCCTACCATATTGTAACTTTCGGCTTCGAGGGCGCACTGCCGTTTTAAGGTGTTTACGGTTCAGTGCATTAAAACAAGAAAAGTCTCAGGTCAACCTATGTTACGCGTTTGATCATTTGGCATTTAAATCATAAAGTTTCACCTGATATTAGTGGCATTTAACTGTGAGAGTTCTGAATATGAGAAAATTCCACCCGAAATTAGCCATTTTCCCATTGAAACCCGTGTAATACATAATTAGTGGTATTTAACCACGGAGGTATCATATTCGTGGAGGCGCAATGGATTACATAACGCATTGTAACTTTGTGCCGATTTGAAAATCCGCCAAGCTATTCATCGAGAAGTACCTTTTGTTCAAGACAAAAGAGTTCCGCCATTAAATCGGGAACTAACCTGATAGCGTATTAACGCTTTACCAGGCAGGCTACTATCAATAAGTGATCAAAAGAATGTCATGTGAAAGCGCCCACTTGACTGAGAGGTACCTATTGTCCTGATTAATCCCAAGGGTGTGACTGAGTGTTCGCCAGCACACAAAATCACACTATACCGTCGAAGTGCAATTATTTACGACCCATATTTATTTAGGCACCTCATTTAAATCAATTCAATAGAGTTATTGATCGATTACCGTAACAACGTGCCATAGCTGCTATGTATATAGGTCTATCTGTGTCACTATCTATAATTAACTCCTTCGCAGTAGGCCTATATTATGTTGTTATCATGGTTATAGGCCTGTTCAATGAAGTCAAATGGGTTTCTTAATATCACGAATATCCATTTTAAAGGCCAGTAGAGGCAATTGAGGTAGTGAAGGAGGAGTCGAGGGGTGAAAAGTGGAGAAGCGGATGTGTGATCGTGATTGTAGGGAGGGAGGAAGACAAAAGAAAAAGCAAGGAAGATGGGGAGAAGGAGAGAGAGAGGCAGACGGAGAGCGATGGCGTATAGATCGGGGGGATAAATCCCCCGAATATTTTTCCAGGGGGATTGTCCATACAATCACCCCCACCCCCACCCCATGTTGACGCCTGTGTGTGGGTTTCTGTCGAAATCAACCTAATATTTGGCCATGTTAGCCACAAAATGCCATTTTTTTAGTGCTTCGCGCGTATTTATTCCACTTTTGTCCCATATTTCAACAGTTTAGTTTCAATAGGCCTGTGGTAACATTTTTCGCGCGCCACTGCTAAAGTGTAGGAATAAGAAAGAATAAGTGCAGAGAAAGGAAGAGAAAGTGATGAATAAAGAAAATAATTATTATTATAGAAATGAAGCATATAACAGCACTAGGCAGCCATTCAATGATGCCAAAACCTTTATGCGTTACGTAATTAAAACACCCAGTCAGATGTATTTCACACCTGCCAAACACAAGTCACCCAATTTCGAAAACTGGACGTTGAATGTACACTCTCATGAATATTGATTGGCAACATTTTCCAATATGTCAGCGCTCTAATCGGAAACAATAGAACAAAAGACCCTGCAGAGCGTTGTATTTAACCATCAGTGTAGGTGTACTGCAATTTGATGATTCATACCTAAAAACTAAAACACACCAATTGCCTGGTACAGTATACATGGGAATGGAAAAATACACCCACTGTTCTTAATGACATTTCAAAAGTCACAAAACTTTCAATTTATAAGTATAGCTTTGTTGTGCAATATGTTAGTATTCTGTTTTGTAACTTTTTCTTATGATCGAGCTCAAATGGCTCTGTGCTTTTATATTAAACCAGCCAACTTGACACATTTAATTACTCTCACACACACACACCCACACCCGTACATTCTACATGTATTCATAGCCCTATCCATGCTAGTCACGCATGTTACATGTAGCAGTGACTACATCCATGCTGTCAGATGCATGGGGACCTTAACGCTCCTAACACTAACCCTAATCCAAACTTACCCTACTTCTAACCTAAAACAAACCTATCCCAACATACCCATAACCCAAATCCAACTCTATTCATAACCTACTCCAGCCCTAACCATAATAGCCAAACCTGATAGGGTCTATGTTCCACATGGATAATGATTTGTCACTTAAAACATTTTTTTTTTAATTTCAATTATACACCTTGGATTTTCAATGATTTTCTTTAGAAAAATGGGCTTTATTTTGTCCAGATTAAAAGGGTTGGGTGTTATGTGTTATTTACATTGTTGATTGTTTGACTTCAATAATATTACAGACCACACAAGTAGGTCAACCAAGTGAAGATGGCACTATAGAGCTTAATTTACCAATAGATGAACTTACCGACAAGGCGGTGAAGCTAATTATAGTCAAGGTCGCCGGAGATATAGCGGCAAATGGCAACCCATCTGTCCAGACAATTTCTCTTGAAGCATGTCAGGAACCAACTACCACTCAGATAACAACTGTGGTAACGACAACCAAACAGGGAGCTCAAGAGACTACCAAAGAAGAACAAACGACGACAATTATTAGTACAACGTCTGCTGCTGGTGCTACTACAACCAAGGAAACCGCGGAAGTTATCACGACAGTCGCCCCTGCACCAACAACAATTATATCTGGTAAACAATCCACATTAAATATGTATTCGTCAACATTTGACCACCAGGAATTTTCACTAAAGTGTCATACGTAATAGGCTTTCAACTACTGGTGTTGATATTAAATTGATAATACAACATTTTTTACATTAAACTGTAGAACGTTGTGAAGTAGACGTAATGAAAGACGTTGTTTTAATATCAGATTTATAATATAACATTTTTTATATTAAAATGCAGAACGTTGCGAGGAAGGCGTAATGAAAGACGTTGAAGCCACTGTATCCTTGGGTAAAAATGGCAATGTCAATGACCCAACGCTATCACCTAAGAATAACCAACCATGGTTCCTCAGGGAATTTTCACATGCATTCCTGGCAATGGACACACCACAAACAACACTGTATAAGATGATAATGACGATGGGCGGAGCAAGCGCCAGCCAACAACCAATACCATTCACTATAACTGCATTTACAAGTGAGAAACCTACACAAGACGAAACGCCTGTTACAGAGGTGAGTTATTTTAAGTCATGATATCGAATAAATATTACCACGAATACATACAAACAGTTATATAACAATTATCCTACACAAAGCAACACTGTTTACTTTCATTCTGTCGGCCACAATCATAGGTTACATACCACAAATAGGCCTGGGAGATACATGCAAATACGACGAGTAACTATTTGTTTGCATGGCATCTGAAAAGACTGCATTAAAATCGCTGAAATTGATCAAGTTATATAGCCAAAAAGTACTTTTTAGGGTTTGATGCTTCAAATGGTATATTTTCTCTCATTATATGACATTTTTGTTGTAATAGTACCAAAATTCATACGCACGGCTTCCGTGTTTAGTAAATATTCGCCCTACCATATTGTAACTTTCGGCTTCGAGGGCGCACTGCCGTTTTAAGGTGTTTACGGTTCAGTGCATTAAAACAAGAAAAGTCTCAGGTCAACCTATGTTACGCGTTTGATCATTTGGCATTTAAATCATAAAGTTTCACCTGATATTAGTGGCATTTAACTGTGAGAGTTCTGAATATGAGAAAATTCCACCCGAAATTAGCCATTTTCCCATTGAAACCCGTGTAATACATAATTAGTGGTATTTAACCACGGAGGTATCATATTCGTGGAGGCGCAATGGATTACATAACGCATTGTAACTTTGTGCCGATTTGAAAATCCGCCAAGCTATTCATCGAGAAGTACCTTTTGTTCAAGACAAAAGAGTTCCGCCATTAAATCGGGAACTAACCTGATAGCGTATTAACGCTTTACCAGGCAGGCTACTATCAATAAGTGATCAAAAGAATGTCATGTGAAAGCGCCCACTTGACTGAGAGGTACCTATTGTCCTGATTAATCCCAAGGGTGTGACTGAGTGTTCGCCAGCACACAAAATCACACTATACCGTCGAAGTGCAATTATTTACGACCCATATTTATTTAGGCACCTCATTTAAATCAATTCAATAGAGTTATTGATCGATTACCGTAACAACGTGCCATAGCTGCTATGTATATAGGTCTATCTGTGTCACTATCTATAATTAACTCCTTCGCAGTAGGCCTATATTATGTTGTTATCATGGTTATAGGCCTGTTCAATGAAGTCAAATGGGTTTCTTAATATCACGAATATCCATTTTAAAGGCCAGTAGAGGCAATTGAGGTAGTGAAGGAGGAGTCGAGGGGTGAAAAGTGGAGAAGCGGATGTGTGATCGTGATTGTAGGGAGGGAGGAAGACAAAAGAAAAAGCAAGGAAGATGGGGAGAAGGAGAGAGAGAGGGAGACGGAGAGCGATGGCGTATAGATCGGGGGATAAATCCCCGAATATTTTTCAGGGGATTGTCCATACAATCACCCCCACCCCCACCCCATGTTGACGCCTGTGTGTGGGTTTCTGTCGAAATCAACCTAATATTTGGCCATGTTAGCCACAAAATGCCATTTTTTTAGTGCTTCGCGCGTATTTATTCCACTTTGTCCCATATTTCAACAGTTTAGTTTCAATAGGCCTGTGGTAACATTTTTCGCGCGCCACTGCTAAAGTGTAGGAATAAGAAAGAATAAGTGCAGAGAAAGGAAGAGAAAGTGATGAATAAAGAAAATAATTATTATTATAGAAATGAAGCATATAACAGCACTAGGCAGCCATTCAATGATGCCAAAACCTTTATGCGTTACGTAATTAAAACACCCAGTCAGATGTATTTCACACCTGCCAAACACAAGTCACCCAATTTCGAAAACTGGACGTTGAATGTACACTCTCATGAATATTGATTGGCAACATTTTCCAATATGTCAGCGCTCTAATCGGAAACAATAGAACAAAAGACCCTGCAGAGCGTTGTATTTAACCATCAGTGTAGGTGTACTGCAATTTGATGATTCATACCTAAAAACTAAAAAACATCAATTGCCTGGTACAGTATACATGGGAATGGAAAAATACACCCACTGTTCTTAATGACATTTCAAAAGTCACAAAACTTTCAATTTATAAGTATAGCTTTGTTGTGCAATATGTTAGTATTCTGTTTTGTAACTTTTTCTTATGATCGAGCTCAAATGGCTCTGTGCTTTTATATTAAACCAGCCAACTTGACACATTTAATTACTCTCACACACACACACCCACACCCGTACATTCTACATGTATTCATAGCCCTATCCATGCTAGTCACGCATGTTACATGTAGCAGTGACTACATCCATGCTGTCAGATGCATGGGGACCTTAACGCTCCTAACACTAACCCTAATCCAAACTTACCCTACTTCTAACCTAAAACAAACCTATCCCAACATACCCATAACCCAAATCCAACTCTATTCATAACCTACTCCAGCCCTAACCATAATAGCCAAACCTGATAGGGTCTATGTTCCACATGGATAATGATTTGTCACTTAAAACATTTTTTTTTAAATTTCAATTATACACCTTGGATTTTCAATGATTTTCTTTAGAAAAATGGGCTTTATTTTGTCCAGATTAAAAGGGTTGGGTGTTATGTGTTATTTACATTGTTGATTGTTTGACTTCAATAATATTACAGACCACACAAGTAGGTCAACCAAGTGAAGATGGCACTATAGAGCTTAATTTACCAATAGATGAACTTACCGACAAGGCGGTGAAGCTAATTATAGTCAAGGTCGCCGGAGATATAGCGGCAAATGGCAACCCATCTGTCCAGACAATTTCTCTTGAAGCATGTCAGGAACCAACTACCACTCAGATAACAACTGTGGTAACGACAACCAAACAGGGAGCTCAAGAGACTACCAAAGAAGAACAAACGACGACAATTATTAGTACAACGTCTGCTGCTGGTGCTACTACAACCAAGGAAACCGCGGAAGTTATCACGACAGTCGCCCCTGCACCAACAACAATTATATCTGGTAAACAATCCACATTAAATATGTATTCGTCAACATTTGACCACCAGGAATTTTCACTAAAGTGTCATACGTAATAGGCTTTCAACTACTGGTGTTGATATTAAATTGATAATACAACATTTTTTTACATTAAACTGTAGAACGTTGTGAAGTAGACGTAATGAAAGACGTTGTTTTAATATCAGATTTATAATATAACATTTTTTATATTAAAATGCAGAACGTTGCGAGGAAGGCGTAATGAAAGACGTTGAAGCCACTGTATCCTTGGGTAAAAATGGCAATGTCAATGACCCAACGCTATCACCTAAGAATAACCAACCATGGTTCCTCAGGGAATTTTCACATGCATTCCTGGCAATGGACACACCACAAACAACACTGTATAAGATGATAATGACGATGGGCGGAGCAAGCGCCAGCCAACAACCAATACCATTCACTATAACTGCATTTACAAGTGAGAAACCTACACAAGACGAAACGCCTGTTACAGAGGTGAGTTATTTTAAGTCATGATATCGAATAAATATTACCACGAATACATACAAACAGTTATATAACAATTATCCTACACAAAGCAACACTGTTTACTTTCATTCTGTCGGCCACAATCATAGGTTACATACCACAAATAGGCCTGGGAGATACATGCAAATACGACGAGTAACTATTTGTTTGCATGGCATCTGAAAAGACTGCATTAAAATCGCTGAAATTGATCAAGTTATATAGCCAAAAAAGTACTTTTTAGGGTTTGATGCTTCAAATGGTATATTTTCTCTCATTATATGACATTTTTGTTGTAATAGTACCAAAATTCATACGCACGGCTTCCGTGTTTAGTAAATATTCGCCCTACCATATTGTAACTTTCGGCTTCGAGGGCGCACTGCCGTTTTAAGGTGTTTACGGTTCAGTGCATTAAAACAAGAAAAGTCTCAGGTCAACCTATGTTACGCGTTTGATCATTTGGCATTTAAATCATAAAGTTTCACCTGATATTAGTGGCATTTAACTGTGAGAGTTCTGAATATGAGAAAATTCCACCCGAAATTAGCCATTTTCCCATTGAAACCCGTGTAATACATAATTAGTGGTATTTAACCACGGAGGTATCATATTCGTGGAGGCGCAATGGATTACATAACGCATTGTAACTTTGTGCCGATTTGAAAATCCGCCAAGCTATTCATCGAGAAGTACCTTTTGTTCAAGACAAAAGAGTTCCGCCATTAAATCGGGAACTAACCTGATAGCGTATTAACGCTTTACCAGGCAGGCTACTATCAATAAGTGATCAAAAGAATGTCATGTGAAAGCGCCCACTTGACTGAGAGGTACCTATTGTCCTGATTAATCCCAAGGGTGTGACTGAGTGTTCGCCAGCACACAAAATCACACTATACCGTCGAAGTGCAATTATTTACGACCCATATTTATTTAGGCACCTCATTTAAATCAATTCAATAGAGTTATTGATCGATTACCGTAACAACGTGCCATAGCTGCTATGTATATAGGTCTATCTGTGTCACTATCTATAATTAACTCCTTCGCAGTAGGCCTATATTATGTTGTTATCATGGTTATAGGCCTGTTCAATGAAGTCAAATGGGTTTCTTAATATCACGAATATCCATTTTAAAGGCCAGTAGAGGCAATTGAGGTAGTGAAGGAGGAGTCGAGGGGTGAAAAGTGGAGAAGCGGATGTGTGATCGTGATTGTAGGGAGGGAGGAAGACAAAAGAAAAAGCAAGGAAGATGGGGAGAAGGAGAGAGAGAGTGATACGGAGAGCGATGGCGTATAGATCGGGGGATAAATCCCCGAATATTTTTCCAGGGGATTGTCCATACAATCACCCCCACCCCCACCCCATGTTGACGCCTGTGTGTGGGTTTCTGTCGAAATCAACCTAATATTTGGCCATGTTAGCCACAAAATGCCATTTTTTTAGTGCTTCGCGCGTATTTATTCCACTTTTGTCCCATATTTCAACAGTTTAGTTTCAATAGGCCTGTGGTAACATTTTTCGCGCGCCACTGCTAAAGTGTAGGAATAAGAAAGAATAAGTGCAGAGAAAGGAAGAGAAAGTGATGAATAAAGAAAATAATTATTATTATAGAAATGAAGCATATAACAGCACTAGGCAGCCATTCAATGATGCCAAAACCTTTATGCGTTACGTAATTAAAACACCCAGTCAGATGTATTTCACACCTGCCAAACACAAGTCACCCAATTTCGAAAACTGGACGTTGAATGTACACTCTCATGAATATTGATTGGCAACATTTTCCAATATGTCAGCGCTCTAATCGGAAACAATAGAACAAAAGACCCTGCAGAGCGTTGTATTTAACCATCAGTGTAGGTGTACTGCAATTTGATGATTCATACCTAAAAACTAAAAACATCAATTGCCTGGTACAGTATACATGGGAATGGAAAAATACACCCACTGTTCTTAATGACATTTCAAAAGTCACAAAACTTTCAATTTATAAGTATAGCTTTGTTGTGCAATATGTTAGTATTCTGTTTTGTAACTTTTTCTTATGATCGAGCTCAAATGGCTCTGTGCTTTTATATTAAACCAGCCAACTTGACACATTTAATTACTCTCACACACACACACCCACACCCGTACATTCTACATGTATTCATAGCCCTATCCATGCTAGTCACGCATGTTACATGTAGCAGTGACTACATCCATGCTGTCAGATGCATGGGGACCTTAACGCTCCTAACACTAACCCTAATCCAAACTTACCCTACTTCTAACCTAAAACAAACCTATCCCAACATACCCATAACCCAAATCCAACTCTATTCATAACCTACTCCAGCCCTAACCATAATAGCCAAACCTGATAGGGTCTATGTTCCACATGGATAATGATTTGTCACTTAAAACATTTTTTTTAAATTTCAATTATACACCTTGGATTTTCAATGATTTTCTTTAGAAAAATGGGCTTTATTTTGTCCAGATTAAAAGGGTTGGGTGTTATGTGTTATTTACATTGTTGATTGTTTGACTTCAATAATATTACAGACCACACAAGTAGGTCAAGTAGGTCAACCAAGTGAAGATGGCAAGTGAAGATGGCACTATAGAGCTTAATTTACCAATAGATGAACTTACCGACAAGGCGGTGAAGCTAATTATAGTCAAGGTCGCCGGAGATATAGCGGCAAATGGCAACCCATCTGTCCAGACAATTTCTCTTGAAGCATGTCAGGAACCAACTACCACTCAGATAACAACTGTGGTAACGACAACCAAACAGGGAGCTCAAGAGACTACCAAAGAAGAACAAACGACGACAATTATTAGTACAACGTCTGCTGCTGGTGCTACTACAACCAAGGAAACCGCGGAAGTTATCACGACAGTCGCCCCTGCACCAACAACAATTATATCTGGTAAACAATCCACATTAAATATGTATTCGTCAACATTTGACCACCAGGAATTTTCACTAAAGTGTCATACGTAATAGGCTTTCAACTACTGGTGTTGATATTAAATTGATAATACAACATTTTTTTACATTAAACTGTAGAACGTTGTGAAGTAGACGTAATGAAAGACGTTGTTTTAATATCAGATTTATAATATAACATTTTTTATATTAAAATGCAGAACGTTGCGAGGAAGGCGTAATGAAAGACGTTGAAGCCACTGTATCCTTGGGTAAAAATGGCAATGTCAATGACCCAACGATATCACCTAAGAATAACCAACCATGGTTCCTCAGGGAATTTTCACATGCATTCCTGGCAATGGACACACCACAAACAACACTGTATAAGATGATAATGACGATGGGCGGAGCAAGCGCCAGCCAACAACCAATACCATTCACTATAACTGCATTTACAAGTGAGAAACCTACACAAGACGAAACGCCTGTTACAGAGGTGAGTTATTTTAAGTCATGATATCGAATAAATATTACCACGAATACATACAAACAGTTATATAACAATTATCCTACACAAAGCAACACTGTTTACTTTCATTCTGTCGGCCACAATCATAGGTTACATACCACAAATAGGCCTGGGAGATACATGCAAATACGACGAGTAACTATTTGTTTGCATGGCATCTGAAAAGACTGCATTAAAATCGCTGAAATTGATCAAGTTATATAGCCAAAAAAGTACTTTTTAGGGTTTGATGCTTCAAATGGTATATTTTCTCTCATTATATGACATTTTTGTTGTAATAGTACCAAAATTCATACGCACGGCTTCCGTGTTTAGTAAATATTCGCCCTACCATATTGTAACTTTCGGCTTCGAGGGCGCACTGCCGTTTTAAGGTGTTTACGGTTCAGTGCATTAAAACAAGAAAAGTCTCAGGTCAACCTATGTTACGCGTTTGATCATTTGGCATTTAAATCATAAAGTTTCACCTGATATTAGTGGCATTTAACTGTGAGAGTTCTGAATATGAGAAAATTCCACCCGAAATTAGCCATTTTCCCATTGAAACCCGTGTAATACATAATTAGTGGTATTTAACCACGGAGGTATCATATTCGTGGAGGCGCAATGGATTACATAACGCATTGTAACTTTGTGCCGATTTGAAAATCCGCCAAGCTATTCATCGAGAAGTACCTTTTGTTCAAGACAAAAGAGTTCCGCCATTAAATCGGGAACTAACCTGATAGCGTATTAACGCTTTACCAGGCAGGCTACTATCAATAAGTGATCAAAAGAATGTCATGTGAAAGCGCCCACTTGACTGAGAGGTACCTATTGTCCTGATTAATCCCAAGGGTGTGACTGAGTGTTCGCCAGCACACAAAATCACACTATACCGTCGAAGTGCAATTATTTACGACCCATATTTATTTAGGCACCTCATTTAAATCAATTCAATAGAGTTATTGATCGATTACCGTAACAACGTGCCATAGCTGCTATGTATATAGGTCTATCTGTGTCACTATCTATAATTAACTCCTTCGCAGTAGGCCTATATTATGTTGTTATCATGGTTATAGGCCTGTTCAATGAAGTCAAATGGGTTTCTTAATATCACGAATATCCATTTTAAAGGCCAGTAGAGGCAATTGAGGTAGTGAAGGAGGAGTCGAGGGGTGAAAAGTGGAGAAGCGGATGTGTGATCGTGATTGTAGGGAAGGGGGGAAGAAAAAAAGAAAAAGCAAGGAAGATGGGGAGAAGGAGAGAGAGAGGGAGACGGAGAGCGATGGCGTATAGATCGGGGGGGGGGGGGGATAAATCCCCCGAATATTTTGCCAGGGGGATTGTCCATACAATCACCCCCACCCCCACCCCATGTTGACGCCTGTGTGTGGGTTTCTGTCGAAATCAACCTAATATTTGGCCATGTTAGCCACAAAATGCCATTTTTTTAGTGCTTCGCGC
This sequence comes from Amphiura filiformis, assembly GCF_039555335.1. Taxonomy (NCBI): domain Eukaryota; kingdom Metazoa; phylum Echinodermata; class Ophiuroidea; order Amphilepidida; family Amphiuridae; genus Amphiura; species Amphiura filiformis. The sequence goes on from NW_027305618.1 coordinate 136,527, forward strand.
GTATTTATTCCACTTTTGTCCCATATTTCAACAGTTTAGTTTCAATAGGCCTGTGGTAACATTTTTCGCGCGCCACTGCTAAAGTGTAGGAATAAGAAAGAATAAGTGCAGAGAAAGGAAGAGAAAGTGATGAATAAAGAAAATAATTATTATTATAGAAATGAAGCATATAACAGCACTAGGCAGCCATTCAATGATGCCAAAACCTTTATGCGTTACGTAATTAAAACACCCAGTCAGATGTATTTCACACCTGCCAAACACAAGTCACCCAATTTCGAAAACTGGACGTTGAATGTACACTCTCATGAATATTGATTGGCAACATTTTCCAATATGTCAGCGCTCTAATCGGAAACAATAGAACAAAAGACCCTGCAGAGCGTTGTATTTAACCATCAGTGTAGGTGTACTGCAATTTGATGATTCATACCTAAAAACTAAAAAACATCAATTGCCTGGTACAGTATACATGGGAATGGAAAAATACACCCACTGTTCTTAATGACATTTCAAAAGTCACAAAACTTTCAATTTATAAGTATAGCTTTGTTGTGCAATATGTTAGTATTCTGTTTTGTAACTTTTTCTTATGATCGAGCTCAAATGGCTCTGTGCTTTTATATTAAACCAGCCAACTTGACACATTTAATTACTCTCACACACACACACCCACACCCGTACATTCTACATGTATTCATAGCCCTATCCATGCTAGTCACGCATGTTACATGTAGCAGTGACTACATCCATGCTGTCAGATGCATGGGGACCTTAACGCTCCTAACACTAACCCTAATCCAAACTTACCCTACTTCTAACCTAAAACAAACCTATCCCAACATACCCATAACCCAAATCCAACTCTATTCATAACCTACTCCAGCCCTAACCATAATAGCCAAACCTGATAGGGTCTATGTTCCACATGGATAATGATTTGTCACTTAAAACATTTTTTTAAATTTCAATTATACACCTTGGATTTTCAATGATTTTCTTTAGAAAAATGGGCTTTATTTTGTCCAGATTAAAAGGGTTGGGTGTTATGTGTTATTTACATTGTTGATTGTTTGACTTCAATAATATTACAGACCACACAAGTAGGTCAACCAAGTGAAGATGGCACTATAGAGCTTAATTTACTAATAGATGAACTTACCGACAAGGCGGTGAAGCTAATTATAGTCAAGGTCGCCGGAGATATAGCGGCAAATGGCAACCCATCTGTCCAGACAATTTCTCTTGAAGCATGTCAGGAACCAACTACCACTCAGATAACAACTGTGGTAACGACAACCAAACAGGGAGCTCAAGAGACTACCAAAGAAGAACAAACGACGACAATTATTAGTACAACGTCTGCTGCTGGTGCTACTACAACCAAGGAAACCGCGGAAGTTATCACGACAGTCGCCCCTGCACCAACAACAATTATATCTGGTAAACAATCCACATTAAATATGTATTCGTCAACATTTGACCACCAGGAATTTTCACTAAAGTGTCATACGTAATAGGCTTTCAACTACTGGTGTTGATATTAAATTGATAATACAACATTTTTTTACATTAAACTGTAGAACGTTGTGAAGTAGACGTAATGAAAGACGTTGTTTTAATATCAGATTTATAATATAACATTTTTATAGTAAAATGCAGAACGTTGCGAGGAAGGCGTAATGAAAGACGTTGAAGCCACTGTATCCTTGGGTAAAAATGGCAATGTCAATGACCCAACGCTATCACCTAAGAATAACCAACCATGGTTCCTCAGGGAATTTTCACATGCATTCCTGGCAATGGACACACCACAAACAACACTGTATAAGATGATAATGACGATGGGCGGAGCAAGCGCCAGCCAACAACCAATACCATTCACTATAACTGCATTTACAAGTGAGAAACCTACACAAGACGAAACGCCTGTTACAGAGGTGAGTTATTTTAAGTCATGATATCGAATAAATATTACCACGAATACATACAAACAGTTATATAACAATTATCCTACACAAAGCAACACTGTTTACTTTCATTCTGTCGGCCACAATCATAGGTTACATACCACAAATAGGCCTGGGAGATACATGCAAATACGACGAGTAACTATTTGTTTGCATGGCATCTGAAAAGACTGCATTAAAATCGCTGAAATTGATCAAGTTATATAGCCAAAAAAGTACTTTTTAGGGTTTAATGCTTCAAATGGTATATTTTCTCTCATTATATGACATTTTTGTTGTAATAGTACCAAAATTCATACGCACGGCTTCCGTGTTTAGTAAATATTCGCCCTACCATATTGTAACTTTCGGCTTCGAGGGCGCACTGCCGTTTTAAGGTGTTTACGGTTCAGTGCATTAAAACAAGAAAAGTCTCAGGTCAACCTATGTTACGCGTTTGATCATTTGGCATTTAAATCATAAAGTTTCACCTGATATTAGTGGCATTTAACTGTGAGAGTTCTGAATATGAGAAAATTCCACCCGAAATTAGCCATTTTCCCATTGAAACCCGTGTAATACATAATTAGTGGTATTTAACCACGGAGGTATCATATTCGTGGAGGCGCAATGGATTACATAACGCATTGTAACTTTGTGCCGATTTGAAAATCCGCCAAGCTATTCATCGAGAAGTACCTTTTGTTCAAGACAAAAGAGTTCCGCCATTAAATCGGGAACTAACCTGATAGCGTATTAACGCTTTACCAGGCAGGCTACTATCAATAAGTGATCAAAAGAATGTCATGTGAAAGCGCCCACTTGACTGAGAGGTACCTATTGTCCTGATTAATCCCAAGGGTGTGACTGAGTGTTCGCCAGCACACAAAATCACACTATACCGTCGAAGTGCAATTATTTACGACCCATATTTATTTAGGCACCTCATTTAAATCAATTCAATAGAGTTATTGATCGATTACCGTAACAACGTGCCATAGCTGCTATGTATATAGGTCTATCTGTGTCACTATCTATAATTAACTCCTTCGCAGTAGGCCTATATTATGTTGTTATCATGGTTATAGGCCTGTTCAATGAAGTCAAATGGGTTTCTTAATATCACGAATATCCATTTTAAAGGCCAGTAGAGGCAATTGAGGTAGTGAAGGAGGAGTCGAGGGGTGAAAAGTGGAGAAGCGGATGTGTGATCGTGATTGTAGGGAGGGAGGAAGACAAAAGAAAAAAGCAAGGAAGATGGGAGAAGGAGAGAGAGAGGGAGACGGAGAGCGATGGCGTATAGATCGGGGGATAAATCCCCGAATATTTTTCCAGGGGATTGTCCATACAATCACCCCCACCCCCACCCCATGTTGACGCCTGTGTGTGGGTTTCTGTCGAAATCAACCTAATATTTGGCCATGTTAGCCACAAAATGCCATTTTTTTAGTGCTTCGCGCGTATTTATTCCACTTTTGTCCCATATTTCAACAGTTTAGTTTCAATAGGCCTGTGGTAACATTTTTCGCGCGCCACTGCTAAAGTGTAGGAATAAGAAAGAATAAGTGCAGAGAAAGGAAGAGAAAGTGATGAATAAAGAAAATAATTATTATTATAGAAATGAAGCATATAACAGCACTAGGCAGCCATTCAATGATGCCAAAACCTTTATGCGTTACGTAATTAAAACACCCAGTCAGATGTATTTCACACCTGCCAAACACAAGTCACCCAATTTCGAAAACTGGACGTTGAATGTACACTCTCATGAATATTGATTGGCAACATTTTCCAATATGTCAGCGCTCTAATCGGAAACAATAGAACAAAAGACCCTGCAGAGCGTTGTATTTAACCATCAGTGTAGGTGTACTGCAATTTGATGATTCATACCTAAAAACTAAAAACATCAATTGCCTGGTACAGTATACATGGGAATGGAAAAATACACCCACTGTTCTTAATGACATTTCAAAAGTCACAAAACTTTCAATTTATAAGTATAGCTTTGTTGTGCAATATGTTAGTATTCTGTTTTGTAACTTTTTCTTATGATCGAGCTCAAATGGCTCTGTGCTTTTATATTAAACCAGCCAACTTGACACATTTAATTACTCTCACACACACACACCCACACCCGTACATTCTACATGTATTCATAGCCCTATCCATGCTAGTCACGCATGTTACATGTAGCAGTGACTACATCCATGCTGTCAGATGCATGGGGACCTTAACGCTCCTAACACTAACCCTAATCCAAACTTACCCTACTTCTAACCTAAAACAAACCTATCCCAACATACCCATAACCCAAATCCAACTCTATTCATAACCTACTCCAGCCCTAACCATAATAGCCAAACCTGATAGGGTCTATGTTCCACATGGATAATGATTTGTCACTTAAAACATTTTTTTTTAAATTTCAATTATACACCTTGGATTTTCAATGATTTTCTTTAGAAAAATGGGCTTTATTTTGTCCAGATTAAAAGGGTTGGGTGTTATGTGTTATTTACATTGTTGATTGTTTGACTTCAATAATATTACAGACCACACAAGTAGGTCAACCAAGTGAAGATGGCACTATAGAGCTTAATTTACCAATAGATGAACTTACCGACAAGGCGGTGAAGCTAATTATAGTCAAGGTCGCCGGAGATATAGCGGCAAATGGCAACCCATCTGTCCAGACAATTTCTCTTGAAGCATGTCAGGAACCAACTACCACTCAGATAACAACTGTGGTAACGACAACCAAACAGGGAGCTCAAGAGACTACCAAAGAAGAACAAACGACGACAATTATTAGTACAACGTCTGCTGCTGGTGCTACTACAACCAAGGAAACCGCGGAAGTTATCACGACAGTCGCCCCTGCACCAACAACAATTATATCTGGTAAACAATCCACATTAAATATGTATTCGTCAACATTTGACCACCAGGAATTTTCACTAAAGTGTCATACGTAATAGGCTTTCAACTACTGGTGTTGATATTAAATTGATAATACAACATTTTTTTACATTAAACTGTAGAACGTTGTGAAGTAGACGTAATGAAAGACGTTGTTTTAATATCAGATTTATAATATAACATTTTTATATTAAAATGCAGAACGTTGCGAGGAAGGCGTAATGAAAGACGTTGAAGCCACTGTATCCTTGGGTAAAAATGGCAATGTCAATGACCCAACGCTATCACCTAAGAATAACCAACCATGGTTCCTCAGGGAATTTTCACATGCATTCCTGGCAATGGACACACCACAAACAACACTGTATAAGATGATAATGACGATGGGCGGAGCAAGCGCCAGCCAACAACCAATACCATTCACTATAACTGCATTTACAAGTGAGAAACCTACACAAGACGAAACGCCTGTTACAGAGGTGAGTTATTTTAAGTCATGATATCGAATAAATATTACCACGAATACATACAAACAGTTATATAACAATTATCCTACACAAAGCAACACTGTTTACTTTCATTCTGTCGGCCACAATCATAGGTTACATACCACAAATAGGCCTGGGAGATACATGCAAATACGACGAGTAACTATTTGTTTGCATGGCATCTGAAAAGACTGCATTAAAATCGCTGAAATTGATCAAGTTATATAGCCAAAAAAGTACTTTTTAGGGTTTGATGCTTCAAATGGTATATTTTCTCTCATTATATGACATTTTTGTTGTAATAGTACCAAAATTCATACGCACGGCTTCCGTGTTTAGTAAATATTCGCCCTACCATATTGTAACTTTCGGCTTCGAGGGCGCACTGCCGTTTTAAGGTGTTTACGGTTCAGTGCATTAAAACAAGAAAAGTCTCAGGTCAACCTATGTTACGCGTTTGATCATTTGGCATTTAAATCATAAAGTTTCACCTGATATTAGTGGCATTTAACTGTGAGAGTTCTGAATATGAGAAAATTCCACCCGAAATTAGCCATTTTCCCATTGAAACCCGTGTAATACATAATTAGTGGTATTTAACCACGGAGGTATCATATTCGTGGAGGCGCAATGGATTACATAACGCATTGTAACTTTGTGCCGATTTGAAAATCCGCCAAGCTATTCATCGAGAAGTACCTTTTGTTCAAGACAAAAGAGTTCCGCCATTAAATCGGGAACTAACCTGATAGCGTATTAACGCTTTACCAGGCAGGCTACTATCAATAAGTGATCAAAAGAATGTCATGTGAAAGCGCCCACTTGACTGAGAGGTACCTATTGTCCTGATTAATCCCAAGGGTGTGACTGAGTGTTCGCCAGCACACAAAATCACACTATACCGTCGAAGTGCAATTATTTACGACCCATATTTATTTAGGCACCTCATTTAAATCAATTCAATAGAGTTATTGATCGATTACCGTAACAACGTGCCATAGCTGCTATGTATATAGGTCTATCTGTGTCACTATCTATAATTAACTCCTTCGCAGTAGGCCTATATTATGTTGTTATCATGGTTATAGGCCTGTTCAATGAAGTCAAATGGGTTTCTTAATATCACGAATATCCATTTTAAAGGCCAGTAGAGGCAATTGAGGTAGTGAAGGAGGAGTCGAGGGGTGAAAAGTGGAGAAGCGGATGTGTGATCGTGATTGTAGGGAGGGAGGAAGACAAAAGAAAAAGCAAGGAAGATGGGGAGAAGGAGAGAGAGAGGGAGACGGAGAGCGATGGCGTATAGATCGGGGGGGGGGGGGGATAAATCCCCCGAATATTTTTCCAGGGGGATTGTCCATACAATCACCCCCCACCCCCACCCCATGTTGACGCCTGTGTGTGGGTTTCTGTCGAAATCAACCTAATATTTGGCCATGTTAGCCACAAAATGCCATTTTTTTAGTGCTTCGCGCGTATTTATTCCACTTTTGTCCCATATTTCAACAGTTTAGTTTCAATAGGCCTGTGGTAACATTTTTCGCGCGCCACTGCTAAAGTGTAGGAATAAGAAAGAATAAGTGCAGAGAAAGGAAGAGAAAGTGATGAATAAAGAAAATAATTATTATTATAGAAATGAAGCATATAACAGCACTAGGCAGCCATTCAATGATGCCAAAACCTTTATGCGTTACGTAATTAAAACACCCAGTCAGATGTATTTCACACCTGCCAAACACAAGTCACCCAATTTCGAAAACTGGACGTTGAATGTACACTCTCATGAATATTGATTGGCAACATTTTCCAATATGTCAGCGCTCTAATCGGAAACAATAGAACAAAAGACCCTGCAGAGCGTTGTATTTAACCATCAGTGTAGGTGTACTGCAATTTGATGATTCATACCTAAAAACTAAAAACATCAATTGCCTGGTACAGTATACATGGGAATGGAAAAATACACCCACTGTTCTTAATGACATTTCAAAAGTCACAAAACTTTCAATTTATAAGTATAGCTTTGTTGTGCAATATGTTAGTATTCTGTTTTGTAACTTTTTCTTATGATCGAGCTCAAATGGCTCTGTGCTTTTATATTAAACCAGCCAACTTGACACATTTAATTACTCTCACACACACACACCCACACCCGTACATTCTACATGTATTCATAGCCCTATCCATGCTAGTCACGCATGTTACATGTAGCAGTGACTACATCCATGCTGTCAGATGCATGGGGACCTTAACGCTCCTAACACTAACCCTAATCCAAACTTACCCTACTTCTAACCTAAAACAAACCTATCCCAACATACCCATAACCCAAATCCAACTCTATTCATAACCTACTCCAGCCCTAACCATAATAGCCAAACCTGATAGGGTCTATGTTCCACATGGATAATGATTTGTCACTTAAAACATTTTTTTTTAAATTTCAATTATACACCTTGGATTTTCAATGATTTTCTTTAGAAAAATGGGCTTTATTTTGTCCAGATTAAAAGGGTTGGGTGTTATGTGTTATTTACATTGTTGATTGTTTGACTTCAATAATATTACAGACCACACAAGTAGGTCAACCAAGTGAAGATGGCACTATAGAGCTTAATTTACCAATAGATGAACTTACCGACAAGGCGGTGAAGCTAATTATAGTCAAGGTCGCCGGAGATATAGCGGCAAATGGCAACCCATCTGTCCAGACAATTTCTCTTGAAGCATGTCAGGAACCAACTACCACTCAGATAACAACTGTGGTAACGACAACCAAACAGGGAGCTCAAGAGACTACCAAAGAAGAACAAACGACGACAATTATTAGTACAACGTCTGCTGCTGGTGCTACTACAACCAAGGAAACCGCGGAAGTTATCACGACAGTCGCCCCTGCACCAACAACAATTATATCTGGTAAACAATCCACATTAAATATGTATTCGTCAACATTTGACCACCAGGAATTTTCACTAAAGTGTCATACGTAATAGGCTTTCAACTACTGGTGTTGATATTAAATTGATAATACAACATTTTTTTACATTAAACTGTAGAACGTTGTGAAGTAGACGTAATGAAAGACGTTGTTTTAATATCAGATTTATAATATAACATTTTTTTATTAAAATGCAGAACGTTGCGAGGAAGGCGTAATTAAAGCCGTTGAAGCCACTGTATCCTTGGGTAAAAATGGCAATGTCAATGACCCAACGATATCACCTAAGAATAACAAACCATGGTTCCTCAGGGAATTTTCACATGCATTCCTGGCAATGGACACACCACAAACAACACTGTATAAGATGATAATGACGATGCGCGGAGCAAGCGCCAGCCAACAACCAATGCCATTCACTATAACTGCATTTACAAGTGAGAAACCTACACAAGACGAAACGCCTGTTACAGAGGTGAGTTATTTTAAGTCATGATATCGAATAAATATTACCACGAATACATACAAACAGTTATATAACAATTATCCTACACAAAGCAACACTGTTTACTTTCATTCTGTCGGCCACAATCATAGGTTACATACCACAAATAGGCCTGGGAGATACATGGAAATACGACGAGTAACTATTTGTTTGCATGGCATCTGAAAAGACTGCATTAATATCGCTGAAATTGATCAAGTTATAAAGCAAAAAAGTACTTTTTAGGGTTTAATGCTTCAAATGGTATATTTTCTCTCATTATATGACATTTTTGTTGTAATAGTACCAAAATTCATACGCACGGCTTCCGTGTTTAGTAAATATTCGCCCTACCATATTGTAACTTTCGGCTTCGAGGGCGCACTGCCGTTTTAAGGTGTTTACGGTTCAGTGCATTAAAACAAGAAAAGTCTCAGGTCAACCTATGTTACGCGTTTGATCATTTGGCATTTAAATCATAAAGTTTCACCTGATATTAGTGGCATTTAACTGTGAGAGTTCTGAATATGAGAAAATTCCACCCGAAATTAGCCATTTTCCCATTGAAACCCGTGTAATACATAATTAGTGGTATTTAACCACGGAGGTATCATATTCGTGGAGGCGCAATGGATTACATAACGCATTGTAACTTTGTGCCGATTTGAAAATCCGCCAAGCTATTCATCGAGAAGTACCTTTTGTTCAAGACAAAAGAGTTCCGCCATTAAATCGGGAACTAACCTGATAGCGTATTAACGCTTTACCAGGCAGGCTACTATCAATAAGTGATCAAAAGAATGTCATGTGAAAGCGCCCACTTGACTGAGAGGTACCTATTGTCCTGATTAATCCCAAGGGTGTGACTGAGTGTTCGCCAGCACACAAAATCACACTATACCGTCGAAGTGCAATTATTTACGACCCATATTTATTTAGGCACCTCATTTAAATCAATTCAATAGAGTTATTGATCGATTACCGTAACAACGTGCCATAGCTGCTATGTATATAGGTCTATCTGTGTCACTATCTATAATTAACTCCTTCGCAGTAGGCCTATATTATGTTGTTATCATGGTTATAGGCCTGTTCAATGAAGTCAAATGGGTTTCTTAATATCACGAATATCCATTTTAAAGGCCGGTAGAGGCAATTGAGGTAGTGAAGGAGGAGTCGAGGGTGAAAAGTGGAGAAGCGGATGTGTGATCGTGATTGTAGGGAGGGAGGAAGACAAAAGAAAAAAGCAAGGAAGATGGGGAGAAGGAGAGAGAGAGGGAGACGGAGAGCGATGGCGTATAGATCGGGGGATAAATCCCCGAATATTTTTCAGGGGATTGTCCATACAATCACCCCCACCCCCACCCCATGTTGACGCCTGTGTGTGGGTTTCTGTCGAAATCAACCTAATATTTGGCCATGTTAGCCACAAAATGCCATTTTTTTAGTTTTCGCGCGTATTTATTCCACTTTTGTCCCATATTTCAACAGTTTAGTTTCAATAGGCCTGTGGTAACATTTTTCGCGCGCCACTGCTAAAGTGTAGGAATAAGAAAGAATAAGTGCAGAGAAAGGAAGAGAAAGTGATGAATAAAGAAAATAATTATTATTATAGAAATGAAGCATATAACAGCACTAGGCAGCCATTCAATGATGCCAAAACCTTTATGCGTTACGTAATTAAAACACCCAGTCAGATGTATTTCACACCTGCCAAACACAAGTCACCCAATTTCGAAAACTGGACGTTGAATGTACACTCTCATGAATATTGATTGGCAACATTTTCCAATATGTCAGCGCTCTAATCGGAAACAATAGAACAAAAGACCCTGCAGAGCGTTGTATTTAACCATCAGTGTAGGTGTACTGCAATTTGATGATTCATACCTAAAAACTAAAAACATCAATTGCCTGGTACAGTATACATGGGAATGGAAAAATACACACTGTTCTTAATGACATTTCAAAAGTCACAAAACTTTCAATTTATAAGTATAGCTTTGTTGTGCAATATGTTAGTATTCTGTTTTGTAACTTTTTCTTATGATCGAGCTCAAATGGCTCTGTGCTTTTATATTAAACCAGCCAACTTGACACATTTAATTACTCTCACACACACACACCCACACCCGCATTCTACATGTATTCATAGCCCTATCCATGCTAGTCACGCATGTTACATGTAGCAGGGACTACATCCATGCTGTCAGATGCATGGGGACCTTAACGCTCCTAACACTAACCCTAATCCAAACTTACCCTACTTCTAACCTAAAACAAACCTATCCCAACATACCCATAACCCAAATCCAACTCTATTCATAACCTACTCCAGCCCTAACCATAATAGCCAAACCTGATAGGGTCTATGTTCCACATGGATAATGATTTGTCACTTAAAACATTTTTTTTAAAATTTCAATTATACACCTTGGATTTTCAATGATTTTCTTTAGAAAAATGGGCTTTATTTTGTCCAGATTAAAAGGGTTGGGTGTTATGTGTTATTTACATTGTTGATTGTTTGACTTCAATAATATTACAGACCACACAAGTAGGTCAACCAAGTGAAGATGGCACTATAGAGCTTAATTTACCAATAGATGAACTTACCGACAAGGCGGTGAAGCTAATTATAGTCAAGGTCGCCGGAGATATAGCGGCAAATACCAACCCATCTGTCCAGAAAATTTCTCTTGAAGCATGTCAGGAACCAACTACCACTCAGATAACAACTGTGGTAACGACAACCAAACAGGGAGCTCAAGAGACTACCAAAGAAGAACAAACGACGACAATTATTAGTACAACGTCTGCTGCTGGTGCTACTACAACCAAGGAAACCGCGGAAGTTATCACGACAGTCGCCTCTGCACCAACAACAATTAAGTCAGGTAAACAATCCATATTAAATTCGTCAATATTTAACCAAGTGTTATACGTAATAGGTTTTCAACTTGTTTACTTATGTTTATATCAAATTTTGTAATATAACTTTTTAAATATAAATGTAGAACTTTTTCAAATTCGCGCCAAAACTTCAATCTCTGAAATAAAATAATGGGACATTTTCTCAGATTGTTTGAAGTTGAAAACTTATTACGTATGGCACTTGATTTTATCACAATTCTCGTGAGCAAATTAGTTGAAAACGTGTGAATTTTCACTATTCGTTTACAAAATATAGCCGCAATAAACTCAAATAAGCGGTACAGTTATTTAGTGGTGCGCACTCATGTGTATATATAGTTGAACTAATAATTTTCCGGTTTCATCATGTCATCCCATGTGGCACAAAGATTGTCAGTAACCTTTCACGCAGGCGGTACCGCGTTCGAGCCCCATAACAATCCTTTTCACTCGATTGTTCCAATTTCATATTTTAACATTATATTGAACTGGTAAATCTTGAATCTTTATTTAATCACTGGATCAGTTCACATTTACTTCTGGTCCATATACGTGAGGATAAAACCTCATTATAAACGTTTTTGTATCAATGTTAAAACGAGTATAGAGAGGTCATTACAATATTGAAACGAATACCAAAGGCACATTAGTTTGCTTCAATATTTCGCACGGACTTTGGTTTCAATCTCAGCATAATTAGTCACTATCATATCGATTTGTGATGTTACAATAACGAAATAATTTATATTTAATAATACCTACAGCTTCTGGTAAAGGGAATGCCGAAATACTGGATGACAACTTAGAAAAAGGTAGGTATTTTTAAATCCGCCGGGTCCTTTCATGCTATTTTCCTATAATAAACCTTTAGGGTCGTTTTATTGCTAATACAGTAAGCAAAATAATTAAGGTACCAGTTGTGTTCACTCCTGTATATCCTAAATAAAGACACATGTGTCAAAATTAAAACAAGCATTCAATGCCTGTACTCTTGAGCTCTGATTTCAGACCTTATTTGTTGCAATTGGTTGAGAATTAAACAAACGATGATCCAAAACCTAATGAAGATACCAAATAAAAGGTTGCACTTTTGTCTTCTAATCAAGACGCTAGTTTTTCGCTTGTTCGCGAACGCTTTGTGTACAAATCTATAGGGCATGTAATGTGGCTAACTGCAACTTTTAAATTTGCATCTTCCTCGGTAGATCGTCGTGTCTTTATTTCTTGAACAATTTCAACGAATGATGTCTTAAATTCGAGCAAAAGATGCAGCTATTGGCTGTTGGTTCCAATTATGACATATCTGCCTTTGTGGCTTACTGTACATAATAGGCATTAACAGCAGAAACCAAACCTGTCAGGCAAACCTGATTCAGTTTGGAAAACAGGTAATTTGTTCATTGTCCCTTACTATGCTTACAGTGACTTCAAAATTCCAAACCCTTTTTAAACAAATTAATATATGAATCTTTACCATCCTAAAATTTGACGCTCAATTTTTAACCCAAAATTGTTTACATTCATGATTGTGAACATGAACATATTGCATTGGGAAATATATTTTGTGTCCTCTTTTTTTGGAAAGGGTACTGCATGGGTACGAAAAAGAGCCAAAACGGACTTTGGGAAAAAAATAAATTTTGCTTTCAACCGTACAATTCGCTGTCGTGGTGCACGTTAGTAACCATTGGTTACTGCTCCAAGCCTGGGCTCAAGCACCTGTTCCGAATTTTGATATGCCATAGGCTTTGTGTTGTGATCATTTCGATCAGTGGTTCGTAACAAGAAAAGCGTGATCCAGTTGACCTGGCAACGGTCATATTCTAACGTGCACTACGACAGCGAATATTAGAGTCACGCGGTAGCAATGACCAGCGAGTTTTAAAAGTAAACGACTGATAAAGAAGACTATACAGATGCTCCCGCGAGACTATATTTACAGCTAACATTAAAACACTTCAGATCCATTGTTCTATGATATTTTTCGCTGGGTACAAAATGTATCTAAAACCATGCTTAATGCTATTAACAGTCCCAAGTGTAATATCTTGACAACTCATTAATTCAAAAAGGGACACAAATCCTACAGTCAATCATTGTTTGATAATAAACAAAACTTTTTGCTTTATTTCACGCGGTATTTCATAGCGTAAATTAGTGGAAAATAATACTGATCAAGAATTTTTGGACACGTCTACAGCCCTCGGTGGGCATCACTTGTACACTAATTTTTCAGATTCACTTCCAAATATACCCTAGCATTTTCTGTGATACCCTAGCATTTTCTGTGATACCCTACATAAAAATTCTGAGCCCCATTCGCCAAAAAATCTTCAATCGCCAAAAACAATTCTTTTGTTCTTATCGGACGACGCATCCATTCATATAATAAATATTGTTACTTCGACACAGTATTTAACAGTCCCATCCCGTGGCCTAATGGTTCGGGCGTCCGACTCCAGATACGCTTACCCGAGTTCGAAACCCGGTGACCAACTGATTTTTTTTTCAATGTTTTATTAAACAATTTATTGTCATTAATCAAGGATAACATAATTTTAAACATCCAATGCTATTGTGAAATTATTTTTTATTAAAGCAAGTTGTTTGATTCTCAGGGAAATTGTTTATTGTGTTAAGGGCCTATTTAAAATATACAACATCATCAAGGATCAAAAGAAATCTGAATAACACAAGAAACTAGATCAGGTAACAATATAGGGTAAGCAATACGATGTTACTCTTTGTCATTCTCATTTAAATATATTTTTGTCCTACCACGGGGAAATTCGCATGATAATAGGACAATAAAACATGATTGTGATATGTATGAATGGTTGTTGAATCGATTTATAGACCTGACTCTCTGTCATCTTAAGCTATCGTAGACCATGACAATTGTTATACCCATCCCGGTGCTGCGTGCAAAACCACATACTTGTGCAAAATACGATATTTTGCATATGCAAAATTACATACTTTTCCAAAATTATGTGGTTTTGCATATGCAAAACTACATACTTTACGGACACTATGAAAAAGTTTTGCTGGGAAACCCCGTACAGTTCGTGTTTGTGAATAAGGGCGCATGTCACAATGATTGGTAACTTTATATTTTAAAAGGCAAAATATAGTCGATAGGTATATAACAAATGAATTAGCAATATCTGTATCTGTCTCCATAATCCCAAAGTATTACATATAAATTATTCTTTGAAAGTATATATAATAGAGAAAATTAGAACTACATCCATTCTCCCCCTAAAGCGGCCGATACTGAACAACACATACACGGCCATGACCTGCGGTTTTCTAAATTCCTACAACGAGGGATTTACATGCTGGTCAGGTACGTACGCCGTATCTACGAAGATAGATATACAGAGTGACCTTCAGCTTCTCTGTGCTACACCTACCGTATAGGCGTATATGGTTAGCTAAGCAGGTCATAACGTGTACTAATACGTGCCAGGGATTAATATTATTCTCATGTCTAATAAATGATGAGGGACAGTAATTTGGTAGTATGCACCCTTACAACACATATTGGGCGGTGTTTCTGTATACAAAATAAAAGTTATGCAAAATATCATACTTTGTAAGTAGGTAGAAATGTATGCTATAGGTTGATTACATACCACACCACTCTTCGACATACATACATTCTCCCAGCCACAATTTAAGTCAACATGGCAAGATAAATTATCATGCTAAGTCGACATACCAAAGATGGATGTCGTCTTCGCGAAATAAATTATTATGTCAAGTCAACTTAGCAACAAATTAATGTCTACATGGCAGGATATTTTGTCACGTCAAGTTAACTTAAGAAAAAATATAGTCAACATGGTAAGATAAATTATCATACCCAAGGAATAGTAATTTTAAGGAGGGGCGGCCCGAAATTAAAGGGAACATTTAAACCACAAATCTCAAAAGACCGCCAACAACCGCCGCTCAATAGGGATATCCAACTAGATTGCCCTGCAGGACTCAGGAACCACAAATCTTGAAATATGGATATCCTACAAATTAAAACCACAAACCGCGAAAAGCTGCCGCTCAATAGAAATGTCCAACTAGATTGCCACGCAGGGCTACAAAGAACCACAAACCGCGAAATTGGGATATCTAACTAGTTTAAACTAGAAATTAGCCATCGATAGAGGGCAAGGCTTGAAGAATCGGGGAATTATAACCATAAACCGCGAAAGACCTCCAACAACCGCCGCTCAATAGAGATATCCAACTAGATTGCCTGAAGGGCTACAAAGAACCACAAACGGCGAAATTTGGATATCCAACAAACTTAAACTATAAATTAGCCCCGATAGAGGGCAGGGCTTGAAGAATAAAGGAATACCACGAACCGCGAAAGACCGCCAACAACCACCGCTCAATAGAGATATCCAACTAGATTGCCTGCAGGGCTACAAAGAACCACAAATGGCGAAATTTGGATACCCAACTAGATTGCCCCGCCGGGCTAAAAAGAACCACACACCGCGGAATATGGATACCCAACAAGCTTAAACTATAAATTAGCCCCGATAGAGGACAGGGCTTGAAGAATAAAGGAATACCACGAACCGCGAAAGACCGCCAACAACCGGCGCTCAATAGAGATATCCAACTAGATTACCTGCAGGACTACAAAGAACCACAAACGGCGAAATTTGGATATCCAACTAGATTGCCCCAGGGCTACAGAGAACCACGTACATTTTAGTTATAGGTCTAGCTACATATACTCGCATTTTTTATTGTCATAAACCAATTGCCCCGCAGGGCTACAAAGAACCACACACCGCGAAATGTGGATATCCAACAAGCTTAAACTATAAATTAGCCCCGATAGTGGGCAGGGCTTGAACAACCGCCGCTCAATAAAGATATCCACATAGATTGCCTGCAGGGCTACAATGAACCACAAACGGCGAAATTTGGATATCCAACTAGATTGCCCCAGGGCTACAAGAACCACGTCCATTTTAGTAATAGATCTAGCTACATATACCATACTCGCATTTTTTATTGTCATAAACCAAGGATAATATTATTCAAACATCTATTTTTCGTTTTATTCGTCTTATGGAGTACTTCGTAACCGGATGACTTTTCAAGCTTGGAGCTACTCGGCTACATTCATAAAAAGAAAGCAAATCTACCAAAAGAACGTTGACAACGTAAAGAAAGCAGCAAGTTTAAAAAGCCCCACCTCGGCTAACTTTTTGAAACTTGGTCCCATGTTGAACATCAACAGCAAAATCGGCGTTTTTATTTTATTTTTTAACAAAATACAACGTTTCCATCAAGTTATAACGTTTTAATAATAGCGTCACTGGCATTACATGCCTACTTGTTATTCATTTAATTATAGAATGTTGACTTACCATGCAAGAGCAAGATTATAACCTTTCTGGTCTTACAAATTAATATCGCATCGGCACATTAAAGATACATAACACATCTGGAAATGTTTTAAGTTGATATGATAAAGTTTAAATCAGTCCCAGGAAATCAGTACGTTTTACAATGTTTACAAATTTACAAGTTTCAAAAAGTGAGCCGAGGTGAGGCTTTTTAAACTTGCTGCTTTCTATACGTTGTCAACGTTTTTTTGGTAGATATTCACTTACTGACATGATCGTCAACGTACTAGGGGCAGTGTTGTACTCTCCTCTACAGTGTCTTTCCGCATCCCATATAACCCCATATAACCGCAGAAATTGTTAAATTGTAATGATACTACAAATAGAAAACGTATCAAAGCTAACTGTCACTAAAATATAAACCGTTTAATCAATAATAGTCATAATTGCAGGAACCTGAAACCAAATTTATTACAAAAAGAAAGAAAGAAAGGATATCCTTGTTTTTCAGCAAATTACACAGTAAGATTACATTGAAAAAAGTGGCGGCGCTGTTTACCGAGGCTCATTATGACGCCAATACCCTATTGCTATCAAAAAGTTATCATGATCGACTTGCAGTTATTCCGACTGCACATCATCAACAATGTTTGATACAAACGCCATTTGGGTTCGGTTATTATTATTATCTTGGTGGGTTTTTTTTCGGCCGTCCAGATTTCGGGCGATTGTCCATTGAGCCATGAATCTCCTTTTTTCTCAAAATATATCGAACAGATCCCTCGTCAATATTCAATAATCTTGCAATTTCACGGTTAGATTTTCCTTCACTATGATATGGCTCTATCATTACCTTCTGGTGATCGGTAATTTTTGGCATTTTGAGCCTGATCTGATGTTAAAACAATTTTGGAAGTCGAAATTAAACTATAATGCGCTGCTAGATAGGAAATCCCTGTAGTGAGACTGCATGATATAAACTGTATGGAAGTTATCTCTTTTGGATCGTGGCAAATAACATAATCGCATAACAATTACTAATCCGTTGTAATCGGAGATACATTTATTCCTCTAGTATCACAATTCATAATCTTGATCATTTGTTATGCATCACATATTTACAAAAAGAGTTCAAATACCCCGGGCGTCATCTGTTGTTATGGTGGTCGTCAAGGACTGACGTCATAATTGGCTAATAGCACAGCGCCGCCACTTTTCCTATGGGATTTTGTACAGGTTTTTCATGAGATCATAAGAAAGTTTGTTTCGTTATTTTCCAGCAATGTTTTGATGTTGAAAAGTTGTTTAAAACTGATTAAAAGTATTGTAGATGATATTGAAGTCAATAAATAGGCCCGGGGGTCACTCCCATCATGGCCTGTACACCATCCACGATAAAACTTTTGAAAAGCACCCTAAACAAGGATTTAACCCTTGGCTAAAATGATACCCTAAACAGGTGTTTTCACACCCTAAACAGGGATTTTATTCCTTACATCAAATTTCATGCCCTAAATTTCATGTCCGCGTATTAGCAATTGCAATTTTGCTACCCTTTTTTCCAATATTTCATGTTTTTGACACCCTAAACTATTAGCCTACCCACGAAAAACTACCCTTTTTACGCGTTTTTATTATCGCGGATGGTGTACAGGCCACAATGGGAGTGAACCCCCGGGTAAATAGGTTTCAAGTATTATTTACTAAAAATTCAACAATTGTTACTGCGGAAAGACTTTCAACGCGGGTGTATTACGTGCACTCGAATAGAACGGGAATGCGGCACACAGTTTACGAATACCAACATATAGGCTTGCCAATTGTGCTAATTATTCATATTTACGATGAAAATGTTCTCATTTTCTCACAAAGATGCATTACGGGGATAATATTTGACATTGTTTGCAACAAAAAGCGCGTCACCTCATTGGTTAAAAAACAATCGCTATTGCTCACCGATGAAGTATAAATTCAGCTTAACACTCACCAAGTATGTCTGGAAATATATGTGATGTATTAAAAGAGCACCGCAAAATATTGGGTCATTAATACCGAATTCCTAGCACATAATATGATAATTAGGTACAACAATACAATACAAATATTGAGAGTGTAAAGATTTATACGTGTTGGTAGTAGACATCAAAGAAAAGTTAAAAACTAGTCAACAACACTCACGTTTTTGTCCGAATAATTTCAGAGTAACCATACTCCGTCATCAACGGTGTGATACTGGTGAATGACTGATTATGATATATGACCATTACTTCCTGTTGACAGTGTCCTTTTTTGACCTTTTGGAAGGTGTTTCTAGAAGCAAAGTGTCATAGATTTTGGAAAGTTCTCGGCCCCCGTCCCTACATACTGCAGTTACTGTCCGTTTTCCTATACACAATACACAGTGCTCTCACCATTGACGCGTGACCTCTACAAATGATGTATGTTGGAAGAATGGGCACTTGACTAGTTAACATCACTGTGTGAAAAATAACCAGCCAATATTTAGACTATTCTCCAAACTTCTAGCAAATATATTTCTCTAACATGACCTAAAATTACAGCTAGGTTAGATGTTCAGAAATAGTCGCACTTTCGTAAAATATTTGTGAGGGCAAGGCATAGCTAGCTCATAGCTAGCCAACTCCCCGTGTTAATTGAATGGAGATTTGACCGAAAAATTGAGCTATATTGGTAACGGACCGCTCAGTTCTGAAAGATGCCACAAAAAAACGGTACAAGCTACATTTAAATTATTCTATGAAATTCTAGAAAATATAAATTTTTAGCTAATTTAGGTGTTTGGAAATAGTCGCACTTTTGTGTTTTAGGAAGGATATGTAAACGACAGATAACACCAAAAATATGAAGAAATTATTTCCAAACCGTGTTAAGTCAACAATCATTATGTTGCTCATTTTCAAGAATGCTGGCATACTGCAGTTACTGTCCGTTTTCCTATACACAATACACAGTGCTCTTTCCCATTGACGCGTGACCTCTACAAATAGCCCTACGTTATAAGTATGGGGATATGACTAGTTAACGTCGCTGTGTGAAAAATAACCGGCCAATATTAAAAGTACTCTTCTAAAGTTCTAGAAAATATAGTTTTTAACATGTCCTAAATTTTAGCTAATTTAGATGTTTGGAAATATTCGTACTTTGGTGTTTTAGTTAATGTTATAGGTAATAGTACATTGCCTAGTTAACGTCGCTGTGTGAAAAATAACCGGCCAATATTAAAAGTACTCTTCTAAAATACAATATAGTTTTGTAACATGTCCTAAATTTTAGCTAATTTAGGTGTTTGGAGAGGGTCGTACTTTTGTGTTTTAGGAAGGATATGTAAACGACAGATAACACCAAAAATATGAAGAAATTATTTCCAAACCGTGTTAAGTCAACAATCATTATGTTGCTCATTTTCAAGAATGCTGGTTTACAAAAAGCACGCCATTGTCTCATTTCGTGAACAAAAGTACACATACCATTGTTTCCTTTCGTTTCCTTTATAATCGGTTACCCAACTGAAGCTGTAATACAAACTTTATTGCGATATCGCACATGAAAACAGTCACATGTGCACAGCCAGAGAAGATCCGATTTAATCAGTTGAGCTGTTTCAATGAGTGTTATCTTGGTTTAATAGCTTTTAATGGGGTTAAGTCCTGCAAAGGTCGAGATGAATTCTACTGTAGACATGACTGCATCATGGTTAACAAAAAGCAAGTCATTGTCTCATTTCGTGAACAAAGCTTCACATACCATTGTTTCCTTCCGTTTCCTTTATAATCGGTTACCCAACTGAAGCTATAATACCAGCTTTATTGCGATGTCGCACATGTAAAACAGATACTTGTGCACAACCAGAGAAGATCCGATTTAATGAGTTGAGCTGTTTCAATGAGTGTTATCTTGGTTTAATAGCTTTCAATGGGGTTAAGTCCTGCAAAGGTCGAGATGAATTCTACTGTACACATGACTGCATCATGACGGTAGGGCTGGGTCTATAGCCTATACAAATATTAATTCTAACATAATGCATATTTTTATCAACAGATCGAACATGTACCGCAAATGAGTGTGAATGCTCTAACTGTGATAGGGAGTCCAGAATCAATTGTGCCCTAGGGCTGATTGATGATAGGAAATGTAACTCAAAATGTACAAAATGCAAGGCTCAATCAAATGATAAGCAAAGAGTCAGGAGATTGAGGTATAAGGGAGATATTGTGTGTATGATAGCAGCTGAGGATTGTGAGCCAACGGAGCAGGTTACAACAGGTTAGCAAATGACATTTACTGGCAATCCCGGGGGGCACTCACATAAATGGTCTGTACGCATGCGTGACCAAAAAACAAGTAAAAGGGGGTGTTTTTTTAGGCAAGGCAAGTTACGTGTGTGGCGCATTTAGGGTCTAAAAACACTGATTTTCAAGAATAAGGGTAGTTTTCTAAATCTGTGAGCAACTTGTTTAGGGTACCTTTTCAAATTTTGGTAAATTACAAGTCCAAAAAGGGTACATTTGTTGCATTTTTATAGCCAAAAACTCATTAGGGGGTAACTTCTATATTAATTACCTTATTAAGGGGCTAAATTTGCTGGTAGGGTAAAACTCGTTTAGGGGATGTTTGAAAAAAATTTGGTCACGCATGCGTACACTGTCATATTTGAGTGGTCCCCTCGGGCTGGCAATAGGATAATTATTTTGTATGTTTTACATGAAGAATAGACCGGAATTAAATCTTAAGCTATTGCTAAACAATACAATACAATAGGTAACGTTATTGTCTTTTTTTCAGCTCGATAGGGTAGTCCAAACAAATCATATACCTGGTGGTATATGGTGAAAACGGCATTGAAAATAACGTTGACATTAAGACATAGTGGCCATTTACAGAACAATAACAACAACTCATCATAATATTAGCATGTTGTATTACTTTATTAGATTAGCAGTATTATATTTTGTTCCTTTATCGGGTAAATAGAATAGTTATTGAGTACACACTTCAAACAAAATTCTATTGCAGTACCTTATAACCTAGCAAGAAAATAGATCACAATGTTTATATAGAGGTTATCCACTTCACTCATGTGTGACTTCTAACAAAAGGCACTGGTTCCCGTAGTATTCCTCATTCAAACTAATTCAATGCACGACCTTGGAGTTACCTGCATGACTTTGGCGGGCTATTTTGAAACAGTCATGGTTGCACATGCAGGTACTTCTTTAGAATGTCCTAAACAAGGTATAGCAGTCGTTGATAGGATATGCAGCTTATAGAACATGGATAACCTCTATTATTACTATGATTACAGAAACTACGACCACATCATCAACAACTACAGTTACAAAGAAAATTAGTGAGCCAGCAACTGCAGGTGAACCACATCTTACAACATTAAGAACCGTTGTTGCGACAACAACACAAGAAGCCATTGTGACAACACAAGAGACTGTAACAACTGCAAAGAAGACAGAAGCACCGGTTGAAGCCACTGAAGGTTTGTAGGGTTTTGATTCAAGTTGTTTGTGGTGTGTGTTAAAACTTTAATACCCTTCCCCCAAACCAATTGGGCCCGGGGGCACTCCAACTTTGGAGGTGACGCGTATGTAGGGCTGTTAAGACCCCCTTTTTCAGCATCGCTGTCAGCCAAAGACCCCAT